>NC_056737.1:1478085873-1478170873 GCF_019279795.1 Protopterus annectens
CATTCAAACATCAACAGTAGATGGAATAATAGGCTGTGCAGAAGAGGGACAGGTCGAATCACACTATCACATTCCAATTACCATCGGTAATCCATACATGAACATATAGCAACATCTGTCCGCTGTATAGCTTGCTACATACCGATTACAAGATAACTGGAGTGTGTCTGTCTTATAATGAATAAGGAACTAGTATGCTGGTGAAGCTTATAAACACCATTATGCATGTGTAAGTGTGTATGAACGGGGAATGTATTGACACACTGATGTACATATATATAATCATATATATATACACATATATATATATATATATATATATATATATATATATATATATATATATATATATATATATATATATATATATATATATATATATATATATATATATATATATATATATATATATATATAGTCGACAGGCCATATGATCGACACTCATTTGGTCGACAGTTCATTTGGTCGACAAGCAGATTTGCCCCTCCCCAATGTTGTGTGACCCTGGAGTTGATATATATAGTTAGGGGGGTGGGAAGCCCCCACATAAAATGCTTGTACCAAATGAACTGTCTACCAAATGAGTGTCCATCATATGGCCTCCACCATATGAAGTAGACCATCATATATATATATATATATATATATATATATATATATATATATATATATATATATATATATATATATATATATATATATATATATATATATATATATATATATATATATATATATATCTACACACACACACATACACAGACACAAACACAGAAATATATATATATATATATATATATATATATATATATATATATATATATATATATATATATATAAAACAGCAATATATGAATATACATGTATGAATACATATGCAGATATGTCTCTATATATTTATTTAAATATATATATATATATATATATATATATATATATATATATATATATATATATATATATATATGTTTAATTAAATATACACATGTATATACCTAGTTTATGTTACAGCAGTTACAGGTGTCATATTTAGACCAGGCATATGTTGATGGGAGGTCCACTCAACAAACGTCTACCCCCCCCCCCCCCAGCTAGTGAGACATACAGACACTCAATAAAGGTAAATACAACACTGCTTCCCAGACCACTGGCAGGAAAATACCAGTGGGAGAGATCTACAAGGTCTACACTTTAAACATGGACAACGACGTCCCTTGCGGGACACCAAAAATTTGGCACTTCCTAACATTGCGGTAACACTATTATGACCAGGATGTAGATCTACACAGAACAGTAGGTTGTGCAACCCTGATAAGACATGGGTTGACACAACGTACAGCATGTGTCCCAACACAGGGAGAGTGGGCAGTGTGTAGGGGTGTGTTCATATCCCACCTGCATCCACCTGTGCCCACAGTAAGGATGAGTGCTGTAGAGTAGTGGCAGGTGGGGGAACTATGGGTATGCAATTATGGGGCTAGGCGTGCAGGTGTTGGCTGGCAGACATGTATTAGGACCACCCCATGGGTGTAAGTAATATTCCAATGTGGGTATAGCAGATGCCCATACCTCCCAAACCTTAAGAGCACATCTACTGGGTAGTCTGTTACCCACTGGGGGAGCACATAGGGACCATATCATTGAACTGTCCCTGATTACCAGGGACGTCCGTGATTATGAATCATATTCTAACACAGTCCCAAATAAACCCTCCTAGAACTAGTGATATTAGGAGGAAAGGTGGTGAAATACACATAATGAATAATGATAACATGTAAGACTCATAAACAGCATGTACCTCAAACAATGTGCATGAATACATATGTGCTCTGTGTCCATCAATGTGTCAGATTAATAACACCAACCTTCTAAATGTGTCCCTGAGGTTGTTATGCAGTGTCCCTGATTCAGTGTTCATCCTTCCCCATTCGTATGAGAGGTCTAACAGTGAGAGAAAGCGCATGTTCCACTGACTACCTTAGAAAGTTGATAGAATAATAGGTTTGGGGTTACCACCTGTCCACCATTGTGAGGGACACTCCCCTTTGGGCAGTTGTGTTCTGTATAATAACTGTAATTAAGGCAAATGTCCTGTAATTTAGGGCAAAGATTACCTATATTGTCTGTAGTAGTAGCATAAAACAATTATGTTCCTCTGAAACACCTAAATGTTATAGGTAACAGTATAAGCAACTCTAATGCTAAAAGAGTAACCTTTTATTTAGGCAAAACAGTGAAGTACTCCCCTTTCTACTGGCTGTAGGTGTGTTGCCCTGAAAAGTCTGACATTTCTACATACAGGTCCTATAGGGTTGCCACTTTTCCAAATGGCCAGAGTGGGACATGTTTTGTAGAAATGTCAGACATTCCAGGACTGAACATACCTACAGCCATGAATAGTATAGGATTACACTTATCTGCACAAATAAAAGCTTAATCTAGTTGCATTTGAATTGCTTGTGCTACTTCACATAACATATAGAAGTGTCATATATAAAATAACTGTTGTATGCAATTATTAATGAAACGTAGAATATAATAATATCCTGTAATCTGAACATGTGCTATGTCTTGATTATTTTTGCAGTGTCCCTCGCAAAGTGGGACATGTGGTAACCCTAAAGTCCTACCTTAGCCAATTGAGAAGGTGGCAAACCTATAATAGGTATGCGGTAGCATGAACCATCCGACAGATGTGGCTACCACAAACCAACTACTTGTTTGTAATGCAGGGTCTCGGTTTCCATGTATCAGCCAGATGGGAGCAGAGTGTATGTGGAAGACACAAATATGATTAATTCAGTGGACAGGCCGCTTATTCCGTACAGTCGAATGCCATGCCGTTGCCTAATGGGCAGCCATTCCCAATACTGTAGTCATGTAGTCCAATGTGATAGGCATTACAAGGTGTAAGAGGAACACACAAACATGAATGATTTACCTGACAGGCCACTGATTCCATACAGTTGAATGCCATGCCGTCGCCTAATGGGCAGCCATTTCCGATACTGTAGTCAGTACTGGCCTTAGGTCAACTGGTGCCCTAGGCAGTGGGCACAATGGCACCCCCCACCACACCACCCAGTGCCCCCATCCTGGTCTACCTACACCAAATAAATACTGGTAAAGTGCCCCCACCAAAGCGGTGCCCTAGGTGTCCACTTAGTTGGCCTATGCCTAAGGCTGGCTATGACTGTAGTTATGTAGTTCGATGTGATAGGCATCACAAGGTGGGAGCAGATTGTAAGAGGAACAGACAAATATGAATGATTCACCGGACAGGCCGTTGATTCCGTACAGTTGAACGCCATGCCGTCACCTAATAGGCAGCTGTTCCTGATATTGTATTCATGTATTCCGATGTAATAGGCATCACAAGGTGGGAGCACATTGTATGAAGTACACACAAATATGATTGTGTCACTGGACAGGCCGCTGATTCCGTACAGTCGAACGTGATGCCATTGCCTAATAGGTGGCCAATCCCGATACTGTAGTCATGTAGTCCGATGTAATAGGCATCACAAGGTAATATTGCGGTCTTTGCTCACACCCAGAGGTGTGAGCGACAGATGCAAGCACCAATGCTGGTGCATTAGCAAGTGCGGGATCAAGCGGGTGTGAGCATGTTTGGCTACCAGTATGTGAGTATTGCATTGGTTAAGCAATGTATAGGCTAATCAAGAGTAAGAGGATATCATACATCACAGTCAGTCAACACTATAGGAATGTATCCCATCATGTAGATGTACATGTGCGTTTTTATGTTCAGCATATAGGTTCATACATATATACAGATGTATCAGGAACATACCATGTGCCAATAAAGCATTACAAACAAATGAAATGTGAAACACCAGTGACGCCTGTATTGTGTAGTGGTGTTGCTCTATGTGATCACAAGACTCCCTCAGACAGACATGTGTCAGTCATACATGCAAATAGTTGTACATTGGCCGTATACATCACTCGGTGCATTAACACAACAGTACCTGTCCAATCATTAAGTGTGAACAGTACTCCTGCAATGTGCTGTGTGCAACATCATCATCATGCTAAAGGTAAATGGGGTAACCATAGAGGGACCGGTAGTGTTTTGTGTACAAAGGGACTGTCCTCCTCACGTGTACCTGGACCATGTAGGAGTGATGTGCATACCAGGATTGTGCGCCTGAGGGACAGTGGTGAGGATAACAGTAGTATGTTATGATGCATATTACAAGGGTTTCATGTGTCTAGTGGGCACGTGTGTGGAATGGACTGCTATGTATAGGGCAGATGGTGTCCTAGGAGCCAAATGGCCTTATATGTCTGTAGGTGAGGGTCAGATGTTGGGGAAGGAGTGTAGGTATGGCTGTGGAGGATAGGTAGGAGCACAGAAATGACAGCATACAGGGTTGGTATATGACAGATGTGGGGGGATACACCATGGATGGGGATGGGTCTTCGGCATTCAAAAGGCCATAGGAACAGTGGGACGGAGGTCCCCAGCCATGAGCAACTGCCACTGCACCTACAAAGCTGCAAAGGAGGCAGTGCTGGGGGCTGTCCAGGAGGGGCAGCATCACTCTGTAAATGTGACACTCTGCCCTTGAACTGGTGTATCTGGCTTCGTAACCCCTTGGGGAGCCACCAACACAACATGTCCGGGACTGCACAACAGCAGATATGTACCTGTCTGGTCCCACTCCCAAGGGGGACATGCTCCATCCTCAGTAGTGGTACCACCAGAAGGTGGTGCAGAGCCAACAGTGGTTGGTGTTTATGGCTGGGCCGCAGATGTGCTAGTGCCCGGTGCCATGGTCAGCTGAAGTGGGACAGGAGGATCTGTCGGGACCTACCAACCCATTCAGCCTATGGTGTTGTGTTTTAAACCCACATATGGCTTAGTGATAGACAACAGCATACAGGATTACCTACGACAGTATGCATAGATATCACCAGCAACCCAAAACAGCAGATGGTATACATTGGCAGAGGGAGCACAACCCATGCATATATACCGCATGCCAACTGTACAATGTGTAGTAGACATGTGACCGCAGCTATGAACAGTTGCCCATCATTGGTTTGTCATTGGGAATCCCACACAGTATCAGTCGTATCTCATGTGACACATGTCCCATCAGGGATGCGATAGCAGTAACACATCCCTATAATCATGTACTGTCTGCAATCCTCACACCATGCTTCTGCTGTGCACAGAAGTGTTTTCAGTGTGTAACACAGGAAACAAATGGTTACACACACTGACCAGTTCACAGATGGCCCTACAGATGGGGTTCCCTCATGAACAGAGTACTGTCATGTCTGTATTATAACATGCAGAATAGCCATTACCACACACATGTTAAACAGGCAGTAGTCTCAATGCAGCATAGCTACACTTGCATACTGGAGTTGTGTGGCACATCACCCTCCTGTCATTAGGCTATTTCCACTGTGGAAAATGATTGAGGGACATCCAGATATCACCTGCGATGCCATGTCAGAACACCACATCCAGGTACCGCTCACAGCAACTGTCATGGCCAGATAATAACATGTTTCCCTAGATAGTGTACTGTGTTTATCATGCAGATGGCTATGGAAACACCATCACAACTGTACCATATGAAATCATCTAGAGGAGGACTGCAACAGGTGCAGAGGCCATCACCTTACCATTTCCATCTGTTACAATACACATGCTGCTGCTGTGCAGGTGTATTCCTTCATATCCACCAGAGAGTGTGTGTGTGTGGGACAGGCAATGTACTCCAGGTAAGAGCTTGGAGACTTAACCATAAATATTATCTGCCACATGCTGAATAGTACAGGGGCAAACCCCTGACTACTCATTATTATTACATGTGCATGACGTTACTACATGTGCCACAAAGGCAACATGTTGCTGTGCTGTAAGAACATGTGTGTAGGTGAGTGAGTGCCATCTGCAACAGATATAGTAGACGTACATTAGGTGAGGCACACGTCAGTCCACGTGAATGGATGCCATTGTCACCACAATGACACTCTAATGGACACACATTGACACCTTTTGCCAGGGTGGCAAATACACAATGCAACTACTTAGTTTGCCACACTGCAGTAATGCACAGGACCACATGCACCACAGGGGATATCTGGAGGTTCTATGGGCTAGGACATGTGAAAGTGCTTGACAACTGTTGGTATGCCAACGAGGTTTATACTGGGAGTGACTGTGGTTGGGAGCATCACAACCCACATGCAGACACAGAGTGCCAGTACTGTCATGCAGGTATGCATTGCTCCATGGGTGTGTAGTGTTTGGCTGTGCAAGATGGCTGTACAAGGCTGGGTGAGGGGTAATCCTTGCCATTGTGTCACCCAACAATGGTGTGCAGTGCAGGGGTGTAGTGCCTTCAATGTCCCACACAGATGGGTACTGCATTATCTGGCTTGACATCCTGGTTACCAATGTATAGGGCCATAGCTTTGCAATGCATGCCATGTCTGTGTTTGATAGTCCCTCACATGGACACTGCCTGGGATGTGCATGTCCCACAGTACTGTACAGTTACATGTACAGGTGTACCTGGTTTGGCAGACACATGTAGTGTACACAGCCTGTTATACCCCGATATGCCAATACTGGCCTGGTGTGGTGAAACCTGCTTATAGTGAGCAGGTCGGCCATGCACCTGCATGGATAGAATGATACAGGTATTCCGTGGTGTCAGTGGCATAAGTCCATACAGGGCACATCTGTACAGCATTGCCTGGCCTTAGTGGATCACATATGATGGCACCACATATGATGCAGTCATTCAGTGTGGAACATAGTGAAGGCACAATGTCCGCATATATGTGCCTATTGTACTGCTGTACTGGGTGCCATGTCCTCTGCAGGCCACTGTAGTCACACCATGCCTACTATCTGTCCTCAATGTGCATGTTACTAGCAACATAGTGGGATATCCTAGGCAAGGTTGTATGTGCATGCCACATGGGTGTGGGACATATACCGGGTACTAGTAGGGCTGCATACTTAGTTCACCAGCCCTTTTTCCAGATCTATTTGTATAGCTTGCAAACACAGTGCCATGGCTGACTGACAGCTGTACTCCTCGTGAGGTGGCCAATGTGTCATAAGACGGATACTATATAGGAAAATTACAAAACCCACTCTGAAACATGTCCAGTGGTAAGACAATCACGGCTACCTCTACACAGGCTCTGACAGGCAAACACACTATTGCCATGTCCTGTATACAAACCCGTACTGTTTCACACTGCAGCAACACACGTTTAGGACACACACTACAGTGAATACTACTAAGCACTGTACTTGTCTCATGCAGGCAGACATAAACACACACACAGTTGGCATGTCTGGGATTAGAACACCGACCTAACTACTTTACTATACTACAGCATTACACAGTTACAGAATGCGCTAACGAGATTACTGGGACACAGCACTCCCAGAGGTGTATTTGTAGATGGGTGACATCATCAGCCTTGCTAACAGTGGGTATAAGAAATGTATGGAGTGTGAGCAGTTTAAAAGCATTGCTCAGTCCTCAGGGACACACACATACACAAACACGGCAATTTTGGGACTAGAACACTGACCTAACTACTTTATTACTCTACAGCATGACGCAGTTACAGAACGCACTACCGAGATTACTAGGACACAGCACTCCCAGAGGTGTATTTGTAGATGGGTGACATCATCAGCCTTGCTAACGATGGGGATACGAAATGTATGGAGTATGAGCAGTATAGAAGCATTACTCAGTCCTGAGGCAAACAGGGACACACACACACACACACAGACACACACACACACACACACACACACACACACACACACACACACACACACACACACACACACACACGCACAGCAAGTGCGGGACTAGAACACTGACCTAACTACTTTATTACACTAGAGCATTATGCAGTTATAGAACACACTACCGAGATTACTGGGACACAGCACTTCCAGAGGTGTATTTGTAGATGGGTGACATCATCGGCCTTACTAATGGTGGGTATAAGAAATGTATGGAGTGTGAGCAGTATAAAAGAATTACTCAGTCCTCAGGCAAACAGACACACACACACAGCAAGTGTGGGACTAGAACATTGACCTAACTACTTTATTACACTACAGCATTACGCAGTTACAGAATGTGCTACCAAGATTACCGGGGCACAGCACTCCCAGAGGTGTATTTGTAGATGGGTGACATAATCGGCCTTGCTAACGATGGGTATAAGAAATGTATGGAGTGTGAGCAGTATAAAAGCATTACTCAGTCCTCAGGCAAACGGACACACACACACACACATGGCAAGTGTGGGACTAGAACATCAACCTAACTACTTTATTACACTACAGCATGATGCAGTTACAGAATGCGCTACCGAGATTACTGGGACACAGCACTCCCAGAGGTGTATTTGTAGATGGGTGACATCATCGGCCTTGCTAACGGTGGGTATAAGAAATGTATGGAGTGTGAGCAGTATAAAAGCATTACTCAGTGACACACACACACACGCACAGCAAGTGTGGGACTAGAACACTGACCTAACTACTTTATTACACTACAGCATTACACAGTTACATAACACGCTACCGAGATAACTGGGACACAGCACTCCCAGAGGTGTATTTGTAGATGGGTGACATCATCAGATTTGCTAATGGTGGGTATAAGAAATGTATTGAGTATGAGCAGTATAAAAGCATTACTCAGTCCTCAGGCAAACAGACACACACACACACACACACACACACACACACACACACACACACACACACACACACACACACACAGCAAGTGCGGGACTAAAACACCAACCTAACTACTTTATTACACTACAGCATTACACAGTTATAGAACACACTACCAAGATTACTGGGACACACCACTCCCAGAGGTGTATTTGTAGATGGGTAACATCATTGGCCTTGCTAACGGTGGGTATAAGAAATGTATGGAGTGTGGGCAGTCTTAAAGCAATTTAGAGTCCACTGGCAAACAGGGACAGACATACACACACACACACACACACACACACACACACACACACACACACACACACACACACACATGCCAGTGGCGGGTACGGAACACCTGCCTATTTACAGATTACTATTACAATACTACATACTTACAAATCGCACCACACAGACTACACATGTCAAGGCTGTCATTATGACCATCTGGTAATGCAGACATCAACAGGGATGCTGGCAGTTAAGATGTACATACCTGTGAACCTGTGTGTTTAAAGTAGGAATCCATCCTGACCTGGAGTATGCCTATCTGTGGAATGGACGACTACTACCACTATACAGGCTTACAATGGCCATGCCCATACACAGAGGCACATAACCAACACAAGGTTTCACTGGGCATGCTCACACAGTAGCACAGGGCTGTTCGGAATGCACTACTATGTGTCCATCTACACAAGGATATACTGGGCATGCTCATACTCTTAGTAGCACAGGGCTGACTGGGATACACTCTGATGCTAAACACAGAGGGCCACGGTGGCCATGCTATTACAGGTAGATGTAAAGAACTCATTGTAATGGGCTCTGGTGTTAGTAGTTGTCATTGTTAGCAGGAACACTGCTCTATATATATTTGACACCGGTCTTTTACACAGCATCAGCTGTCATTCTGGGATGACATGGCTGACAGTAGGCAGGCCTTTGTCACATATCACATGCATCCATGATACAAGGGGGTGTGAATATTACCCAAGTCGCATCCGCCCAAACAGTGCCATTCCAAGGCAAATGTCGTAAACACAGGTTAACTCCCATACACCTACAGGACAACTGCATTGTTTTCTTTATGAAAACCAGTGCTAGATGTGTAGCATCCATATTTACAGCAGGTCACTGTAGATCCAACAATGGGGAGTACTGACATCTGTGTAGTGAGGAGCACCAGGCTGATGGCTCTGTAGTGCACAATAGCACTACCACCATATACCTCAGAACCTAGCACTGCCACCATATACCCCAGAACCAGACATGTGGGCCATAACACAGGTACAGACCATTCCAGGTGGTGTACCCACATACATAAAGGCCACTCATATGTACTGACCAGTTCCCCCATGAAAGGCATCACAGATGAGCCATGTGCAGGACACAGTGTCACATGCTGCATTCTAGGATGTAAACTTCAGACACCACCATGCCCTCAGACCACCAACATGCAACCATACATGTTTTATGACATAGAAGAGTACACCAAAATGTGACCCTTGACCTGTGTACTGTATTTAATCTCTACATCAAGTGTAGAGAGTACACATGTACTGACACAGTTGCATCATGTGTTATGCAATGCAATGATACCACTGCCTGTGACCAGGTCAGCTGTACACATACCAGGGGCCCTCGGTACTTTCCACCATTAGCAGATGACTTTTGCTTTACACCAGTATGCACCCTCATGTATGGATATGACATACATGTACCTGCCCTGGGTATGTACATGCCACACACGCAACATACCTGTAAATAGCTTATGCTGTTGTTGTCCTTTGTGCAAACAGGTGGCTCCAGCCATTACACACATACACATGGAATGCAGGTTCATGGCTGCTGAATGCTAACAGTACATAAGGTGTGATATCAATGGTGACAGAGGTAACATCCCCTCTGTACTGGTCACCCATAATATAATACAACAGTCCATGTGTCATGTATGTCATTACACATATCCACCAATTGCAATGCCTACAAACATGACCAAATGTCAGGACTGTAGGACCTACACATCTGTACACATAGTGTTGTGCGTTCAGATAACATGCATGTGCAGTTGCTGATGTATGCAGGTGTCATGTATCCTAGTACATCATGCAGTTGCAATGCAGCCTCAACATTGCCAACTGTATATGGTGATATGCTGAATGTACAGAAAGATGTACCACAGGTATGGACAGATGTGTGGAAATAACTAAGTGGTGGGGCATCTTTGCTTATGGATGTTTGCTGTGGACATCTCATAAGTGTGTCACAAGCAGTTCTACAATACCCTGTGTAACCGGTAAGCAATGGTTTCATTAACTGAAGGACATAACACACAATGTAGACAGTGGTCAGGGTGACAGTGAAGGTAAATCACTTGACACCTGTTAATAGATATGACATCTCTTGTGTATATATCAGCACTGTTGCCACAGGAAGTGCCAGTACAGTTTGTAACGTGTGCAGTACTGCTGTACATCTGACATACATAACATGAGTTAGGCAGGTCTGAGATTCACAGTACTGGCATGTGTGGTTGCGTGTGTGTCCATATATGTCACATATTGTGTGGAATACATCTCAATTGTTACTCACTCTCCTGTACACTAGTGTACACATTTGTACAGACTGCAATGTAGAAAGCAGGACATAGGCAGGGGCTTGTATCTCACACATGTGAGGTATCTGTATGTGCATGGCATAGGTGTATTAATTACTGAATGCCACAGTGTGTGTATGTAGGGCTGACTGGTCCCTGGGGTGAGGATGTATGTTACCATACTGAACTGATAAGACCCCTCCCACCATCCAGGCAATGCATTCTACTATCCGTGTTGATGTCCCCGATTTTAGGCCATACTGACTACCTGTACATGTGTATTCTCTGTGGCGCACCATGTAGGTGCACAGTACTGTCATGATGATTTCCACATAGGCAGGGGTCCTCATCCCACCAGTAGCAACTGTATGAGAGTGTGTGTTACTGTGTCAGTGAATCCACGAGTGTGTGTGTGTGCGTTACTGTGTCACTGAATATAAGTGTGTCAATACCTGAGTGTGTGGGTGCAGTTGTGTGTTGGTATCCTGTCATGGGAACATGTATTACTGATTCCCAATGAGGCATCATACTTCCCACTGGCCCCTATCCTTGTAATCAGCTAGAACACTCTCTTACCTCACCACTCCATGTAACTGTACCTGTGATGTCACACTTTATGGATGTCATGTCTGTGGCCACAGTAGCTGAATACACAGCTATCATGCTCTTGGAATGGTAGACGTGTTTGTAACGTGGGACAGTCTCACTGGTATGTGGCAGCTACACGATGCATGCTGGTATATTCATACATACCTGTGAGTAGTCCACATTGACATATGGGACACTAACTGCAAACACTGACATCCACCGGCATGTGCAATTAGACCTGAAGAAGGACAGCAGAACACCATGACCAACATGCAGTTACTGTTGTTACACAAGACACATACTGTTAACAGTATTGTACACCTGTACTACAAGGTATATCTGCTGCCTGTCAACAGTCCTCAACATTTGTAAACTACATGTAACCTCCTATTCTGTTCACCCTGTGCATCAGGCCATTTGAGCATATCCCTGCACTGATGGTGTGGATGTCAGAGATGCGGCACAGGCATCTTCATATGCACAGGGTTTTAATGTTTTCCGGAGGCCTAGGCTGCACTGTTGTTACACAAGACACATACTGTTAACAGTATTGCACACCTGTACTACATGGTATATCTGCTGCCTGTCAACAGTCCTCAACATTTGTAAACTACACGTATCATCCTAGTTTGTTCACCCTGTACATCAGACCATATGAGCATGTCCCTGCACCGATGGTGTGGATGTCAGGGATGCGGCGCAGGCATCATCATATGCACCGGGTGTTAATATTTGCCAGAGGCCTAAGATGCACCATTGGATGATATCATGTGTGTGGGTCTGGGCCCTTGATCTAATTGGGTGTGTGTGGATGTTATGCATGTGTGTGCTGCGGTGCCCTACATATGTTTCCAGTGTGTGCATGTATGTATGCACACAGTTCTCCCATGTGTCTGGCCTAAACAGGGGTATTATTGACAGCTGCAGACTGTACAGGTGAGGTTTTGCAGTTCACGGTGTCCGGCCATGGACATGTGACCTGTGCCTGCCACAGGTTGCACAGGCACTATCAGACAGAGGTGCAGATTGGGTAATGTCTGATGTCACGTGTCCACTGGAACTGTGTCCCTGTTGGGACCATCCCGGGCCACATGCACATTGCCTGCTGTGTTGTGGTGTGGACAGTACAGCACCAGATGCACTGCTGCTGCTACCGCCACTATGGGAGCAGGCATGTGAGGTAGCTCGTACATGTAGACCTGAGACAGGTGATGTAGCAGGCCTATGTCCATGTGCCCGATGCCTCACTCCTACCAGATGTTCCAACACAGACAGCTCACACTCATGGATTGTCATGCCACAGTCAAGGACTCCAACCATGTCACCCAATCATCTATCCAAAGCATCAGCAATCTGCTGTTGAGCATTTACCATTGCCTGGATGTTGTTGTATAAAGAATGGACAGCAGCCCTCTGTAGCCTCTGATCTTCTCTATTGCACCATTCAGCATGTGCCTGTGCCACCATTACAGCCTGAAACATGGATCTGGTGACACCAGCTGTTGTGCTCTGTCTTGCAGGAGCATGTTGGCCAAAGGTCCTCCTATGAGCAGCACTGGGCACGTGCCTGTGTGTGGCACCACCAGTCGTTTTGCTGACACCATGGTATGCAGGCACACATTCCATAGCCCCCACACTTTCCTGTTCCAAGCTACCACATGCCAACTGTCCTTCCTCTATGGCCATTGGTGATGGGGTATGTGCAGGTATGGGATCTGTGTGCGAGGATGAGGGGGATATAGATGGAATGGCAACCAATGGCACAGTTTCAGCCCCTGACAACTCTGCCTGTGTCTCAATCATATGTTCGTCATTACTGTTAGAGTCTGTGGGGACACTAACATCAGATGTACCGCAGGAGGGCAATGCACCTACATCACCTGTGAGGGCAGACAAATACTGTACATTACAATCTATACAATAGACACACACACAGACACACACTCATGTGATATGACAGAAGGCATGCAACATGCATGTGATACGGCAGACGGCATGCAGCACAGACAATAATAGTGGTAGTTATCATACATCCCTAGGTTGCACACAACAGCATGCATGTGTCATAGCAGACAGCATGCAAATTACACAATCATAGTAATATTTAGCATACATCCCTGTGTTACACCATGTGGACCAGCACAGATTAACAGTACACCTGCATGATGTGTGGCATATGACCTTGATAATCACATGTAGTATGACATGTGATCTGCTAATGTGTGCAATGACATGCATACATGGTTAACACAATGGTGTCCTGTCAAATATACAGTGGGGCAATGGTGTACCAATGCAGTGTTGTATGTCCGCCCTACAGATATACTGCACATTTAGCTGATGTACATGGCCATTGCAGGGAATCATGAGGCATCTCTAGTGCTATACAGTGTGCATTACAGACAGGTTTCATAGCCATGACTGTGTTCAAATACAATGATATATACTGTGGAATGTGACCCACGTCACTGAAGTGTATACACATTAAACCATGATGTGGAAGTTGTGACACAGGTCACTGATGGGTATACAGATGACACCCTGCACATCTGCAACCATTTTGTTGCAGCCTAGCAACTATGGCCAGACATGGCGAACACGTCAGTACACCATGTCCCACATTACATCTGTGTACCACACACACACACACACACACACACACACACACACACACACACACACACACAAACACACAAGGAGCTAGTATGACATTTATGTACAACACCAGCAATGGGAATGTACTGTATCTGTGGCCTGATGTGGATACTGTACAGGTGACTGCTGTCATGTCGCAACACCCTCAAGATGTTCAACACATCTTATGTGGTGGATTGATGTTACACCTACACATTATGTGCACAGCCATGTAGGATGTCTAGTGTTCCACATCTACAATATGACCATTGTACAAAGGCCATGGTTGAACCATGCATAGCCATTGTATGACAGGGTGTACACACAAGCACAACACATCTACTGTGTGTGTTGCTCCATGTCTATGGCTATTCTTCATGGCCATGTGTGTACATGTGTTGTCCAAATGATTGTGATGGGCATCTATTTCACATGTCTATGTTGTCCCATATGACATATATGCTCCACTGACAGCAGGGTTTTGCAGATAAAGGGTGGCATGTGGGATATGTTTTCAGGTTAGGTAGGCAGTGTAGCAGCCAGGCCAATAGATGTCATGTACATGTCAAGATAGCACATCACATTGTGTGACATTCATAGCAGGGATATGATCTACACCAGTAAATCCTGTGTGCTGGCCATACTCCAGCCCACTGTGTAGTACTGTTTGTGTTCACCACATGTGTAGATCAGATCTGTAGTACATCCCTATAGTGAACAGCACCTCCACCATTGTATGCACAGCTGTCAACACATCTGGCAATGACAGTTTGTGAGGATTCATGTCGGTGAGGTGATTCACATAGTTTGCAAGTGTTGCACATGGGTAGTCATTGTGATGCATTGCAGGTCTGACCTGTATATTGTGACAGGACCATGCATTATGTGTACATGTTGTAAATGGCCACATGGCAGATAGATTTGTGCATTACGGTTCCTGATAAATAATAACACTCTCACCTGCAACGGGCTGCTGACACAGCGGAATGCCAGTGGTACCTAAATAGGAGTAACACAGCAGTATGAGTATAATCCACCCCTGTATAAAGGCTACAGGGTGCAATGTGCATAACACATACACCGGTACATTAGACTATACTATGATGTATGCACATTTGCATACACAGAGTAGCATACTATAATATGTGGCATGTGTGTATACATGCCTTGCATATGATGTTAAATTACATATTGTACAGTAACACATGCAACTATATGGAATATAGTTGTTATAAGTGCAGTACTGACTTACCAGGCAACTCCAGGCTCAGTGGTTGAGAGACACCCACCTCCACAATATCAGCTAAGGCTTGTGGATGTGGTTCTGCAGGTGTCCCCAGGTTGGCCAGTAGCTCCTTGGTATGTGAGTGGGGCCTGGGTTGGTGGTCCACCACCTGTTGAACCTTGTTCCCTGGCAATTGCATATGCACACTGTTTTGCCCATCTAATGAGGTCTGTACAGTGTCTGCACACCTGCTGGTATGTGCAGTTGTGGCCACCCACATCATTAACCCTCCTGCAAAGTTTCATGCACAGGGCATCCCACTGCTGTGCATCCTGTGGCACATGGCTGAACAGAATATTGTGATTGTCGAGTAGGTATGGGATGAGGGCCTCATTTTCCAAGCGGGTAAAAGGGGATAGCCTTGCACACGGCATACCTGGAAGACATAATAATGGAGGTCACAGTAAATCACAGAGCCATACAGAGCTACAGCTGAACATACATGTGTATGACATTAATTAAGTTTATTTAGTTGTATTTGCAAACCTACATGACACTGACATGTTTGTGTCACACACATGTGACACTCAATGTTGAGTGGATATTATCACCATATATGTGTGTGTGTCACCTGATTATATTGCTCATACTCCATGTGGTTGCTGTCTTGATGTAGGCATGTCTGTTTGCCTGTACTGGTGTTCCTACCTATCAGCACATGGCTGGATGTGTCCACATTATTGCAATCGACCTTGATGCTGTGTATATGTCACATATAAGGACTTACACTGCCTTAACAGACATGACCTTTGACCCTGCTCACATAAGGTTTTACATGTATGTGTTCTGCCATATACATCTACACGGCGCTGTACAGCGATTCAACATCCTGCCATGTAGCACCTGTGTTGCACATGTGATACACATGGGACACTGGCTAGCCAGATGGTATTTGCAGGGATGGATATCAACTATAGCATGTACAGTCAAAGTCAACTAGTGGGCTATATGCCATGGGCCATGTATGAATCTAGGATGAATGGTTACCTGGCAGTAGCTGACAGGCAGGTCTGTGGGACCAGGTGGTGCAGTGCCACATTACTGATCCACAAGGTTAATTATACATATACCATGCGTTACCATGCGGTCATCACACCATGTCTGAGAGGGGAGTGATGTGCAGCTTTGATGGACAGGAATGCATAGTATGGCAGGACTATGTCAAGTGTATGGGACAAGGATCTGTCCAGCATGTGGTAGGTGGATGTCCATGAAGTATGTGTTCAAGATCAGGATGAGTACGTGTAGCATGTCCAACATCACTGGGTTGGACATGGCTTTATTCAGGGTATGCATCATGCTACATAGTGGAGATGGGGGATGGGAAGGCTGGTGTAGGCCATCTGCACATGGCTAATACCCCTTAAATGAAATATGTTATCTGATATGGGTCACTTGAGTGTTGTGTATGGCTGGACAATGATCTCTATATTCATGAATGGCACCCTATCATTTTTAGGGTTGCCACATATGACTACCTGACAGGTGTGGTGATGTTGCTATCACAGGAAAGACAACTGCCCAGCTGCATCCCTCACACACAAGTGTCCATTATGTTGACCACTGCCTAGGTGGTAGTTCATGGGTACAGGGTTATTAACATAGGGGTGACAATGCAATATGTAGCTGTCAGATTGTGGCCATATGTCACACACACCTCACCCACAAAGCCCCTTCTGTATGTTGTCCACAACACTCCTGAGTCAGCCATTGCTCCTAGGTCATAGTCATTTGCATACTTCAATAGGTAGATGCCTTCTGTTTGTCTGTGAAGTATGGACTACAATGAGGGGGAATAAAATTAATTAACCCTGACATACTGTAGCAGCCACTGGTGTGATGATCATGTATTATTCAGACACCTTCGGTAGTGCTGGTTCCGCCAGCAGTCCTGTTGCAAAACACTCCTGTGACATAGGAATGTACATCTAGTATAACGAGTGTAGGTGGTACAGAGTATGGGTGATGATGTTCTATGACCTGGCAAGGTTATGATATGCAGTGTGACATCAACCATACTGTCATTTACATCTGTACTGCTGACATCACTTAATTGATCAAGGTTCATGGCCTTCCTGACCAGACTCAGCTAAAGTACTTTCCACGTGGTGTCTCCCCCTTTCTGGGCTGTAATACCTGTTGGTGTGCACCATTCAGTGTGTACACAACCTGACATGGAGCTATGTTTTACATGATGTGTACGTAGAGAGCATCTTGTTTTGCCATATGTTTATGATACAACCTGTGATGTGGACAGGTCCCATGCAGCCTGAGTGCAGCTTGTACCTGCATAGTTGTGGTTACAGGGGCCCTGTGGTGTACATGGATATATGCTTGTGTACCTGTTGGGGAGGGGGCCATGTGTTTATGTTACCAAGACCCTATCTGGATTGTTTATTCAGGCTAAGAACTTGTTCAAGACTTGTAAGCACTACGTAAGCTAATAATTACTATAGCACTCAATCTTCCTCATTACCTAGAGGTAAAGGTGAACAGGTTTTG
This sequence comes from Protopterus annectens, assembly GCF_019279795.1. Lineage (NCBI taxonomy): Eukaryota > Metazoa > Chordata > Ceratodontiformes > Protopteridae > Protopterus > Protopterus annectens. The sequence goes on from NC_056737.1 coordinate 1,478,104,240, forward strand.
TACATACTTTTCTCACTTGCTTAGAGTAATTTAGCTCTTGTACTCACTTTCCTCACTTATCTAGGTGAATGCAGTTCTATATTCAGACATGTCCAAGAGTCAACTGCCAGTGTTCTCACCTGTCTATCTGATGAATCTGGACATCTTGAGGCAATGTACAGATTGCCTCATGTACACAGGTAAGCCTCTCCACCTACCACCCAACACTACAACCTGTGAGAGATGCACTCATCTAGCCAAACTGAAGGTAAATGTCTCTCCAACCAAGCCTGACCCTGACTGTCATGTGAAGAAGGTACACATTCACACAACACCACACTCATCACATAAGTCTCACTGAATCTACCCCACCATTAACTGGGAAAACTACTCGTGCATCAACACATTAGCTCAACAGATTCTGGAATTCATAAACACCAATGCCCTGACTCAACATATCCACACACCCACTAGGGGCAACAATATCCTAGACCTAGGCATTACCAACATGAGTGACTGGTGCTCCACACGTGAAGCCAATTCCTCATTGGTCCGATCAGACCATGTGCTGAACACTGTTGATATCCACATCCCACACCCACCCCCCATTAAGGGAACCACAGTATAATATGTCTACAAGGCCAACTACATGCTTCTTAAGACAGACGTGGTGGACGTCATGACACCCATACAGATGGACAGTACTGTTACAACTGCTGAATCCTACACAAATGCAATCTATAAGCACTTACATGAGTGCATGGCTTGTGCTATCCCAAACAGAACCAGGACGCTATACTCCTAATTAACGAAACCAATTTGGTGGTCCCCTGCCACAAACATATTGTACTACAGGAGGAAGACACTGTTGCAAATGAGAGGACAATACCATGCGTGGAGGAGCTCCCTGGCCAGCCTCAGTAAGAAGGTGAGATCCTTTATAAGATCCTCCAAAGCTAGCTACGAAAACTAAAACACAACTAATACCAACAACAACCACAAAGCATTCTATAGCTATGCCACATATCTCGATATCAACAACCAGATCTGCTCTGAATTACAGCACAAAGGCATGAACATTACAGAAACAATTGATATTGGCAACATCCTGGCAGATTCCCCCTCAAAGCTGCACACTCTAAAGGCAATATCACAGCATCCATGGGACCAGACAACATCCCAGGCTGTGTTTTACATGAACTTCAGAACGTACTGTCTCCCCACCTGCACACCATGTTCAATAATAGCCTCACATAGGGCATAGTGCCCCCTGAATGGCACACAGCAACAGTTATCCCACTCCACAAAGGTGGTGCCACAATGGACCATGGGACCTATTTCCCTATAGGACTGACTAGCCTGGTCTGCAAGGCTATGGTGCACATCATGGATCACTGTCACAAAGACATTGGGTACCTCCAAACCTTTGACCCCTCCCTGGTTGACATTGTTAAGGGTGGACCATGCCTCCTAAACCTGGTGGATTTCTTAGAGACAGTTACCAAGGCATTAGATGAGGGTAAGGAGGTCCACACAGCCTGCCCAGATCTCTCATAGGCTTTCAACACCATTCCTCCTTCTGGTATTATCAACATACCCATCTGCTTGAACATTAACCCCTATGTCATGTGATGGCTTGCAAAGTGGCTCATGGACAGAACCCACACAGTGGGAGTTGCATACCCTAGGTCCGACTGTATAACAGTTACAAGTGGCATCCCCCAGGGCTCAGTCCTAGGACCCCTCATGTTCGGTATATACTTCTCTGGCGTACAGACAAACACAGGAGGGCTTTGGCTGAAAAGGTTTGCAGATGACTGCAAACTAGGGGACATCATTTTTTCCCCAGCTGTTACAGACATCCTTTGGAAGGGTCGCACTGAGACGGATACCTGGTGTTAATATCATGGCATCAAGCTGAATGCCTAAAAGTGCATAGCCATCCCCTTTGGATATAACTAATTACCCGCAGACTACCATATAGGAGCTAGTCCCCTACATGCAGAAAAGGTAATAAGGGATCCAGGAACCCCAGTATATAGCAATCTATCCTTTGATACCTGTAATGACAAGGTGGTTAGAATATCCTTCTACATGGCCCCCCTAATCTCTAATGGGTTCACATCCAGATCAGAGAGGCCATTGTGACTTTACACATGACATATTAGACCCATTAAAGGATACAACACCCCATTTTGGGATATACCTTACAAGACAACTGCAACAGTTTGGAAGACCACACCTGTACCACACCAAGAGGATTACTGACCTCAAACAGATGACCTATGCAGCCCAACCTAAGAAACTCCAGCTGTACTCAGTTGGATACCGCATACTCACAGGTGATCTCTGCTTGACATACAAGGCCCATGTCCAGCCCTGTATTGCTGGATATGTTCCACCTAAACAGAAGCCCCTGAGAGCCACATGCTCTAGGGATATACACCTAACCACAACAATGAGTAGCATGTGCTAGACAGATAGATTCCTGACCCAGACACTCCCCATGCTTTGGAACATGATTCCAATGTACATCAGGCAGGGCCCCTCACTAGCACTCTTCAAGGGAAACCTTGACGTGTGGATGGGAGACAGACATATACCCCGGGGATCACTGCAGTGGCTCTGCTGGACAGAGGCACAGGGAACTATTGGCTCTGCCGTTCAGAGGCACAGGGAACCAACTTATGGGGGTGGCGAAAGCCAACACACTCTTGCTAGGCTTACAAATACCCTTGGTAAGACAGCCTAATACCTATCTTTGCACATATTACATATCTTATGTGCATGGATAGTTAAATAGCTCTTCCATTTTACTTTGCTATCATGCTGACAAACTGTTGGCCCACTAAAAGACATATGTATCACGTTATTGTTTATTGTAAATGCCAATTGACATAACTATTTTTTGCCTAACATTACAGTAATGCTATGCAGCTTGTAATACATATCTGCCTACAATACTGTACATTTCACAGTTTTTGGCACAATATCCCACAATGCAAATCAGAATTGCACAGTGGCCCAAACTTCCACATGTTATTCTCTGTAATACATACATACATATGGCTACAGTTACACTATATCAACATATACTATCCCCTGTTATAGCACATACATGTTGGACCAGCCCTGCCACTGACATCGGCTGCTGAGGAGTATTTCTGTTCAAAGCCCTTATATAGCATCCCTTGTGGTGTATAAGGTGTTTGCCTTGTGACCTACAGCAGTACACACAAATACTACAAGCATTACTATGCTCAACAATACATCACTACAAGATAACTGTTTCCACATGGATTGTGTGCATTTTAAATACTACAGAAGGTACTACATACACAGACATACTGACTGTTCTACATACCTTATTAGTAACCCGAGGTGTCAATAACTATTGATTCAATCCTTTTCAGTTTGTGTTTCAATGTTCTTTGTAACATTCCGCTGGTATATACGGATGGTTTGAATGTGTGATAATACATCCTTTTCTAGTTACATATCGGTAACATGTGGTATCCTGTCCACCAATTGCTGTTCCAAAGTAGTTAATTAGATGCATATCAGCTGTGCAGCTACTCCATTAGCCAATAGCATGGCAACAGTGGCGTATAACTGAGTACTCTTTTTGTGCATTGTCCATTTGCCATACTTTCGAGGGAGACGCCCTAGATGTGCTTTTGTGATATTTTTCAACAGCTATATGGAGACACACAGAGATATATTAGCTTCATGACTCCCGTGGACTGTGTGTAATGGCTAGACAATTTAGTTCTACATGTGAGTACGGCTGTTATATTTCCGAACAGTGCTACTTATGCAGGATTTGTTTGTACCTGATACTTCTGCAGATGTTTAAGTCTGGCAAGGATGTTTGGCCATCTCAAGGCCATATGGTTATGCATGATCTGTTATGTGGTGTACAGTGTACTCACCAGACATCCTTGATTTGGTGTACAAGTGTAGCATACCGTGCTGTTACTCATTAATTGCTAACACATCCTGGTGTACGCACAACCCTCTGAAACGAGATTAGTGCAAACAAACCCTGTTGCATCAGCAGCTGTTCCATTGTATAACAGCAGCTATTTCACATATGGCTATGTTAGTGTGTCTCTGAAAAGGTATGTTAAGGCTTCTGCAGATGACGTACAGTGAGTGAATGATTTCTGATGTTATTACAGTTTGTATTGTAATATGTTTGGGTGTGGGGGTGATGTTGGTGGGTGTGCTTAGCAGATGCAGGTGTGTAGGAACTGCTTTTATACATAATTACTATGTGAGTGAGGGTTCCTTCCCTATTTGAACACCTATCCTTTTGTGGACTAATACAATGGTAATTACTGGATGATTCATTAAGGCACTGTTATGTGGTTCCTGTATAACATACAGGTGATGTTAGTCCTTGAATCCCTTTGGTAATACATCTGAATGTAATAACGTGCTGCTACATGATAGCTGTGTATTTCTATCATAGGTATTTGCACTCATCGTAGTTTTGTTGGTGACTGACCCTCTTTGGCTAGGGTTGGCACCTTTTCATATGGCCATAGTGGGACCTTTTTGGGACACACATTTGATTTTACAGGCTGACACAAACCCATGGTCAGTTCAAGGGATAGAACTTTCCTTTCTTGCCTAAATATAAGCTTACTCTTGTAACAGTTTAGTTGCTTATCCTGTTTCCTCTAACATGTAGTTATTTTAGATACAGAAATAACTATTGTCTGCAACTATTGCAGTGCAAATGGGACATAATTATGTCCTACAATCCCAGGACATTTGCCACATTTAATATATTTGGTCAGGACACAACTGGCCAAAGAGGGAGTGTCCCTCGCAAAGTGGGACAGGTGGTAACACTATCATTGGTTCATGTCCATAGCACACATTTGTAATAGTGTATAGGCATGTACTCTCCATATCCTTTGTTCATAAAGGTTGGTAGTGGCGGAATGTGTGATTGCTATGGTCCATGTTATACACATATATGAACACTTCAACAGCTGTATACGGGAGACCTACGGAATCCTGAAACCACAGTGTTCCGATGCACACAGTACCGGGACCAGACTCCCATACCCCACATTACCGACATTGACAGTAACTCGCGAAAGTAACACAGACATGGAACACACACACACGCACACAGACACACTGCTACCTAACACATCCAAACAAACCATCCTACACTACATATGAGCAGGTGGCCAAGCCCTCCTACACCCCACATATAGGTGTCTGCGACCCCCCACACCACCCCCTACTTTAATATTCTACCTCCTAGGTCACGCAAACAGACGTACAAAGCTAACCTTCACCACACATTACAGTCCCCCAAGAACACACACCACACACAGAACACACACTTACACACACTATAGCCATAAGAACCACACTTACACACAGCAACCTATCTGAACCACAACACCAGAAGCACTGACTAACCGTCGATTAACATTGTGAGATTGCACCTCATGCATCTGGTGTTTCGGTACTGTGTTCTTTTGGACCTTAAGCCTTGGGATTACACGCGTCTGTATGTAAAGCAGTTGGTATGTGGTAGGTATCCCATTTATATGAAACTCCTTGGTCATGTAGATGTTGTTAACCTATTTAGATATCTACATATATATGTATATCCCCATATATCGACATATCTCTCTCTCTCTCTATATATATATATATATATATATATATATATATATATATATATATATATATATTTGTGTGTTCCACATGTTTATTATTCTGTGGAGAACTACCTATATATGCAAGCTGTGTTTAAGGTATACTATGTAACATGTACACATCTGTGAAGATTCCTGTCAGGGATACTCACCACTATTTGGAACTACATCCCTGATTACATTATACAAAACCCCTCACTAACACTCCGGGGAATCCTTGCAGAGTGGGTGGTGAACAGTAGCTACACCCCAGGGATCCTGCAATTGGCTCTGCTCTACAGTGGGACAGTTAGTTAATTGATGGGGTGGCAACAGCAGACACATTTTGCCTATGCTTATGACTGGCCTCGGCAGTTAGGCATGCACCTACCTATGTATCTATGAACCTGTACATACAGTATGGACACACACACTGATAGCTTAATTTACTGTTCAGGTATTGACTTACCATGTGTCAATGGCAGTTGTGTGCACAATAGTTGAGGGCTACCTATGTAGGATGCACACAGTAGACCACCTATACATGACAATTTACATGTGGTCATGTGTGTGTGTGTGTGTGTGTGTGTGTGTGTGTGTGTGTGTGTGTGTGTGTGTGTGCCATCCATGTTTGCTGTGTGTGCAGGTGGAGAAGGGTGTCAGTCCATGAGTGCCCACGCTGTCAGTGTGCGTGCTATACGTTCCCTCTTTGCCAAGGCATGGGCATACTGGGTACGCCTCTGTCTGCCTACTGGGGCTAGCACAGGGTGTTTGTGGTCTGAGTCCCCCTGTGCCTGTGGGTCCCTTGGCAATGGTGGTGGTCTGTGAGGGTATTCACCATTCTGTCCCTGCTGCAGCTGTTTCCGTAGGATCATATTGTGTAGCATGGCACATACTATGAAGATGTGGGCACAGGTTCCTGGAGAGTACTGCAAGGATCCACCAGATATGTTCAAGCAACGGAGCCGTTATTTCAGCCATCCAAACACGCACTCTATGATGATTCTGTTTTTTGCGTGTGCCTCATTATGGTGTTCTTGCATGGCTGTGTGTGCATTTCTGATGGGAGTCATCATCCACGGCTCCAGTGCATAGCCAGCATCCCCCACCAGGTGGCCATATGGGATGTCGTCCCTGGCAAATACCTGACACAGCTGTGAGGCATGCCAGATGTGGGAGTCGTGATAGCTTCCAGGGCTGCCAGCACACACATCCATGATAATGCCCTGGCCATTGCACACGACCTGGCAGTTGATGGAGGGGTATCCCTTGCGGTTTATGTAGCACCTACCCTGCTCACCGGGTGGTGAATTGATGTGTATGTCCATGCAGTCTATTGCACCCAGTACCTCCGGGTAGTCTGCCACATGGTGGAAGAGACACATATTGCTGGCCAACTCCTCCTGTGTTTGGGGGAAGTATATGTGCTCATTGGCATGTGGTAACATGGCATCCAGGAACTGGTGGAGTACCCTGGATGCTGATGCCTGTGAGATCCCTATGATATTGCCAGCTGGCCTTTGGAAGGTACCTGTGGCTAGTATTCTCAAGTTTACACATACCTTCGTGTCCACTGGGATGGGTTCCCCTCTGTTACTTCTGGCTCTGAGGCATGGTCGGCACAATTCAACAACTTGCTGTATGATGTCCCTGTCCACCCTGTAACGCTCTACTATCTCCAGATCATGTAGCCCCTTGTAGGTTACCCTGGGTCTGAACACTCTTCTCCTCCTCCGGTGCCTGAGATGGTTGTCAGCATCATCCTCCACACCAACGTCAGTCTCCAACACATGCTGGTGAATCAAAGCTATGGTGGCCCATAACATGTACATATTAAAAGTTCCCCATCTGTATACAGCAATGGTGCAGAGTGTCTGGGAATACACAAGTGTGTGTGTGTGGGGCTTTCACACCTTATACTATTGTGCAATGGATGATGCTGGTGTAATTGGGTGTGTTTGTGCTATTCCAGCTGCAGGGTATCTTAATTACTGGTTTTACAGCAGGTACTGCTATTGTGGGGCCTTTGGTGTTGACTTACGCTTGTCTGCCATGATTCATCTATTGCCCTTTACTTCTATTTTCAACCCAATTCCCCTCCCATTGTCAGGCATGCATCCAGCTTTCGCCTTTCTTGTTTTGTGCTTCAAAACAAAATCTGAACACAAATACCGACCAGGTAAAAAAGCTGGAAACACGGCAAAAAGTCCACAGGTTCTCAAAAACTCTTTTAATTCACAAAACGAACAATCCTTCCACGTAAGATAGATCAAGCGCTTTCACCCGGGCTCTCCCAGGCTTTATCAAGATAAAATCCAAGTACATCCCATTGTCTTTTATACTACTGTGTTATTACATTAATTGAAACCTAATTATTCAATTATTAAATTAAATAATTTCCACATTTAAAGGTACATTGTTATATAGTATTATTCCTTAAAACAACTAAAATAACTTCTTTCTTACTTGAGTGTTTCTTTTGTAATATTTAAAAACATATAATACATCAATTCTAATATATTATAGATAGATAAACAAATCACATTTCTAAAACAAATGTTGTATAAAATCTAATGAAAACCACTATGAAAGGCAGCCTACAGCCCAAAAGTATAGTCTCATATGAAATATGGATGCCCCTATGACTGACTAATTGGTTCTAAATATTATACTAGTGAAACCAGGCATACTATCTATGTGTAGTTGGATAAAACATTAACCTTACTGAATATATATAATCTACCCCTAAAATCACAAAATATATATTCACTGAAATTAGACATGAAATTAAAAATGTCCATAAGGAACCAGGTCTTAATATTTTCAAATTGCCAAATGCTGTTATAATTTGGCTCTTCTGATCCTGAGTAAACTGCTCAGACTAATGGTGTCATTGAGCCTTGGTGGTTTGGAGGCATTTAATTTGATTTGCCACAATAACTCCCTATATTCGAGGGACATTTCCCAATCACCTCCCCTTGGGTTAGGTCTAACTTGTTCTAGGACTAAAAATTTTAGCTCATTTCTTTACAATTTAATAGATGTTTATAGAATGCATTTGATTCTTTTTTCTTTTCAACCTCATAAAGATGTTCGTAAAATTGACAAACAGGGTAGAAGGGTACAACAGAAGGACATAAGAGAAAAAGAACATGTTTTCCTCCATACTTCTAATAAACATAGCTTTGAAGTAGAAAATATTATCAGTAAATATTGGCCAATTTTAACTATGAATGAGGATATCAATAATATCATCCCAAGTAAACCACAATTTGTGAGGAGAAGGAACTTGAATTTGAAGGAAATACTTGATAGGAACACAATATTGAAGGCCTATGACAAAACATCTAAAATAGGGATATATAGATGTGGGACATGCAAACAGTTCCCCTATATGGTCAATGAGAAAGGCCTTTATTTGAATTCTAGAAAGAAGCATATTGTTTCCCCAGGACATTTTAATTGTAACACAAAGGGGGTAGTGTATCTTGGATTTTGCCAGAAGTGCTTTGAATTTTATGTTAGCAAGATGGAAAGATCTTTAAGAAAAAGAGTTTACGAACATCTTTATGAGGTTGAAAAGAAAAAAGAATCAAATGCATTCTATAAACATCTATTAAATTGTAAAGAAATGAGCCTAAAATTTTTAGTCCTAGAACAAGTTAGACCTAACCCAAGGGGAGGTGATTGGGAAACGTCCCTCGAATATAGGGAGTTATTGTGGCAAATCAAATTAAATGCCTCCAAACCACCAGGGCTCAATGACACCATTAGTCTGAGCAGTTTACTCAGGATCAGAAGAGCCAAATTATAACAGCATTTGGCAATTTGAAAATATTAAGACCTGGCTCCTTATGGACATTTTTAATTTCATGTCTAATTTCAGTGAATATATATTTTCTGATTTTAGGGGTAGATTATATATATTCAGTAAGGTTAATGTTTTATCCAACTACACATAGATAGTATGCCTGGTTTCACTAGTATAATATTTAGAACCAATTAGTCAGTCATAGGGGCGTCCATATTTCATATGAGACTATACTTTTGGGTTGTAGGCTGCCTTTCATAGTGGTTTTCATTAGATTTTATACAACATATGTTTTAGAAATGTGATTTTTTATCTATCTATAATATATTAGAATTGATGTATTATATGTTTTTAAATATTACAAAAGAAACACTCAATTAAGAAGTTATTTTAGTTGTTTTAAGGAATAATACTATATAACAATGTACCTTTAAATGTGGAAATTATTTAATTTAATAATTGAATAATTAGGTTTCAATTAATGTAATAACACAGTAGTATAAAAAACAATGGGATGTACTTGGATTTTATCTTGATAAAGCCTGGGAGAGCCCGGGTGAAAGCGCTTGATCTATCTTACGTGGAAGGATTGTTCGTTTTGTGAATTAAGAGTTTTTGAGAACCTGTGGACTTTTTTCCGTGTTTCCAGCTTGTTTTGTGCTTCCACAACCCAGGATTGTGTTGGGAAATGTGTTATGTAGCTGATCTACTGCAAGTTTCTTTGTTCTGCTCTGACAGTTCTCTTTTCTTTGCTGTATGGCACCTCCCCTTTCCTGTTTTGCAGGCAGCTGCTAGCAGCCTTGTTAGCTGTTGTCTATGGCCCACTGTGAGTTTCTAGGTGTTAATTACTCATTTGTACTCCAATTACCATGCTGCAGCATTTCCTTACTGTCTTCCCGTATCCTTCCTGTTTCAACTGTGGTGCACACCGCGTACAGCCATTTACCGGGTTTCGTGCGCGTTTTCATCCACGTTCACATGAATTTTCGGTTACCTTTGTGCTCTCAGCTAAGCAAAGCTATGGCTACTTCCACATCCTATCCTGCGGCTTTGCTTAGCAACACGCAACATGGATTAGCAATGATCCAATGTGCTTACAGCTATGGTGGCACGCCTCTCTCTTGATGTCATGTTTACCTCCAGGCCACTCCTCGGTGTTGTACCGCTACGCCATGTGGTACATCCTTACGCCGGTGGGGCATTTGCGATTCAGTATTACTTGACTCATTTACATGGCATTGACTGCTAATTCCTAGTTACCACACGGAACACTGTCACAGACCCTTAGCAACCCTTGCACCATGGTTGTGGTGTAGCATGCGTGCCACTGACTATTATGGGGACATTATGAATTGCGTTACATTACAGTTTTATGACATCTAAATATATTTTCCTTGTGATCCCGTTTGCTCACCGATTGGTGTGGCCAAGACATTAAATGTTATTTTTTGTATGTTGTGCATGTTGTTTTATGCCATTGGTGATATATATTAGGCCATTGGCATATATTAACATTTTAATACGTAAGTTTGGTCCGCTTTCTTGGCTTCAATTTTATGTTTGACAAAATGTAAACGTTTTTCTTTTGTTTACATTTCTACATGCTTACGCTACGCCTGCACCACTTCATGAATCACTATATACCTTCATTTGCATGCTACACTAATGTGCTTGGGGTAATTAGCATACATGTGCAGGGAGCTGTGCAGCTCTGCCATATGCTGGTAGTGCACGTGGAAACAGCTCTTACCTGAATCGCTCGGTGGCCATATTTGGCGCTAGATCGCTGACGCTGCTCTGGCGTGTGGTGCAAGCTTCATGAATCCTGGGGAGTGTGTTTTAATCATGGAGCCAGATCAATGTTTTGCAGATTATTAAGTTTCTCCCTATTTTAAAAGCCTATAAAATCAACTATGGAAACTTAATAAGCTAACAGTAAAGGCGTATCATGACTAAATAATGATAACAAAGATTTTTTGTTTTGTTTTCCTACAAAGCAAGATGTGTTTTGGGGTTTTTTGTGTCTCTGTTTCTATTTGATGTTAGTGAAATCTGTGGAGACAGGCAGAAAGAGGTTTTCTGAAATTCTGTAACATAAGAAAGCAAAACATTTTTGTTATTTATACTGCTTACAAACTCTGTTTTTCTGTAACAGCTATGTTTTATTATTAGAATATAAACTGCACAATGTAAGCACTGGATCCCTCCTTAATAATGTGTACTAGCCCTAACCTTCCCTCTCCCCCTAACATTAAACTAAAATAGCACTTTCCATAAATCTGCCACTATTAAAACAAATTTGAGATAAATGTGCGGTAGGGTTATGGATAGTACATGTGTTTTCTTTTCCAATGTAATAGGTGTTGGGAATAAGCATTGCTGACATAATGAATTTCCAGCATGTTGTGGGCAATGTTTTTTATGTCAGTCATTTAACATGTCAAAATTCATTATATAATAAAATGAATTTTAATTAATGATGGTATTGTAGTCAGCTTGGATGTTGAAATTAAATTCCATTAATGGGACACTAGGAATAAAAGTATAAATCTTTTTTCATAAAGAGAATAATTTTTCTTAGTAGAACTGGACTATGATGGAATGTTCCTCCTCTGCGTGCAAGGAATAATGCAACCTTAAGTTTATTTAAAAGGATTTTATAGAAGAAAGAGCATATGGCCAACATTTAAAGGAAGTACATTCTTTGATAGCCTGCTGTAGGCTTTGAGTCTGAGTTTTGCATACATTGAGCAATGAACATTCAACTATTGTGATATACTTTTAAAGCTTGAGTTACCCTTTATTTCATATCATCCCATTCTGCAATATTCAGAGTAATATTCCCTTTCTCCATCTTACTTTTAAAATCTGTAAAATTTAGAACTAGACTACCAGCAACTGGATAACCTAGGGACTGATTCTCAGGGATCAGCCTGGGAATAGTGCTTTTCTTTTACTCTGTCTGAGAGAAGGGGCTGAGGAACATTATAGTTTTCCTAAAAAATTCCAGTCACTGGAGATCCTGAAAATTGCTTGTTAGGAGCCACTTGGGATTAATGCTAATTCTTTGTTTGTGGTGAAAGAAGTAGAGGAGGGGCATTGATTGCTGTTAGTCTTATATTGGTCAGTATGTATGGGACTTCATAGAGTAGTCTGGTTACAATTTTGATGAGAACCTCTTCAGGACCTTTGGGCAGCTTGGCTGTCTGTTCATACATACACTGTAGGTTAAATCCAGGGTAGCTATCAAGAGAAGATAATAGCAAATGTACTGAACACACCAACATCTGGATTAATCCTACTCAGGAAGTAGCTAGGGATTAATCTAAATTTTTCTTGTGGTGAGAGGAGCTAAGGATCATAGATTCCTAATTGTATGCACCTGTGTTAACAGACAGATAGCACCTCCAGTAATCCACTTCCCCTCCTTCAGCCCGTATTAGTAAGCACTTGGAATAATGTATTTGCCCTTCACAACCATATCTGTAGCCAGCTTGTTTGAAAAAGAAATCCTGAAACAATGTAGATATTGTTTCATGTTTACCAAAAACCACAAACTAATTAAACAAGGGAGCTGACACAGAGTATGAGAGATGTACAGCAGTTATTTAATGCTATTGGAGGCAAAACCATCCATGACAACAGAACAATTAATTAGGTTGGCAGTACAACACAGCACCACACAAAACCTATCACACACAGATCACACCCAATGCATAGACCTACATATGCTAAGGCTCTTAAAAGTAAACTATTTAAACCACAAAGGCCTCCTAAAAGTAACCTAAGGAACAGGTAACCTCAGCAACCTCATAAACACAAAAGAGATGCAGCCCTCACCTTGAACCATACATTCATGAGATACAATATCTCAATTCAAAAGCCCATAATGGAAATCTCTACACATTCCACCACCCTTGTTGTAAGTGACTCCATTGTGAAACACACTAATGCACCACTCAGAAGGCTGCACAAGAAGAGAGTCATGGACAGTTGCCTATTAGGTGTCCTTGTACCAGAAATTCACATACAGCACAGTTGTAGAACACAAGGATGCAAATGACTTGATAGATACATCTTGGGACTATATGAAGAAAGACATGATGAAACTCTCCAAATATATGTCCAAGTGAGATTTAAAAGTAGCCTTGTACAGTATTTTACTATCACAAAAATGATGATGCAGTAATACAAAAAAAAAAAATATATATATATATATATATATATATATATATATATATATATATATATATATCGGCTTCAGCAATTGGCTTACATTCTGGCATCATTCATAGGAGATCCAATATATAAGTCTGCCAAGGAGGAAATGGTAGACAGTCCAAACTGCTTTGTTAGGGTGGGCCTGCACTTATCCCTTAAAAGGCTTTCATATATTGGCTAAAACTTTAACTACACTCAGCGTGCCTTTTTTAGATCTCAGTCCCCGAAAGCTTCCAATATAACAAATCCGAGTCTGCATAATATAAAGGTATTGCTGTTGAAAGATAAGAACCTTAACAAATAAATGTCACTCCCTATAAGTGTTTCTTACCATGGAAAACACTGATATGTACATCATTACAGAAACTTGGTCCAAGTTCATTGACAGCATCCAATCAGTATCATGTTTCAATGCCTACTAATAATTCAGAGCCATCACAGTAGATGAAAGCACAAAGCTGGTAGTGTCGTAATATTTGTCAAATAAAATCACTTTACCTCCAAACTAGTTAGACAAGATAACATCCTGTATCTCCTCCATGTCCAACTTACAATTAATGAGACTTTTATCACATCATGACTAACAACAGGACCCACATTGTGTCTCCCTCAGTCCACAACTCCTACCTAACTTGTATGGAGACCATATGCATTAAGCCAACAGTATTTACCTAGGTGGCTTTGACAACACTTCTGTTAACTAGGAAATGTACATATCTCCTATAATGTATGTGCAGAGATATCTGGGCTGCATCAATACATACTCTCTGAACCATTTAGTCTGTACCCCATCCAACGGCAATAATATTCTGGATTTGGTCCTCATCACTATTGGACAGCTCTACTCCCTACCAATTGCAATTAACTCCCAGGTCATATTGTAATAGAAATCAGTCACATTCATCTTAAAACTAAAGTCCAAAGCATCTTTCAGTATCTCAAAATTCAAAGATTATGACATGGCCAATTGACTGAATTTATTTGTATTTTATTTTTATTTTGATATTTGCTAACTGGGATGGTCCAACTGGGCCAGAAGCCCATTTTCAGTGGCGACCCGAGGAGAAAAGCTCCACTGTGATACTAACAAGATTGACCATTAGAGTTAAAAATTTACAATACAAATATAACATATTAGGGACTATTAACATACATAGGTAGCAGCATTTTAATAAAACTGATAAGTTTTTTTACAAAGTGGTCAGCCAGCAAGTGACACTAATAATATACAGTAGTTAGCAAGCAATATATTTTTAGAATGAACATGTGTGTATGTATATATATATATATATATATATATATATATATATATATATATATATATATATATATTATATGTGTGTGTGTGTGTGTGTATTATTTGATTGCAAGTAAAGTACAAATATTTACATAGTTTGTAGATGAATTAAAGTATAAATATTTACATAGCCTGTAGCTGTAATAAAATGAGAGGAAAGGCAATGATGTGAGGGAGAAATGGTGTCAAAGGAGTTATTACAGTCAGAAGCAGTGAAGCAAGAATTATTAGGTGGATGATAACAGGAGGAGAGGTGGGATTAGATGGTGTCTTGGCAGGAGCAGGCCCATGAGTTCAATAGGGTGTGTTTTAGTTCTTTTCTGAAACTGTTTTTGATGTAGGATACTTCTTATATGAGAGGGGAATTTGTTCCAGGCTTGGGACACTGAGTATTTGCATAAGAGTTTGCCAGTGTTTTCCATTTGTTTATAGATATCATGGAGATGTTTATTTGAGCTACAGAATGATCAGTTTGGGGTATAATATGATACTAGGGATGGTGGGGGGCAGACAGTAACTGAAATTGAGTGGTGACCTAATTAAATTCAACATCCTCTTCCAACTTGATGACTTCACTGCTAATAAGGAACTGTTTACTGTCAAACTACATGTACAACACAGCTGCATGAATTGTTTTATTCCACTCTAAACTAAATCCAATTCCAGATTCAAAAATAAACCCCCATAGCACAACCCAAATATAAACAAGCTCTATAGTAAAAAAAGCCATTGCATAAAAAATATATGAAATTCTCAAGATATAAATAAATAGATAGATAGATAGATAGATAGATAGATAGATAGATAGATAGAGAGATAACAGGGAACACAAGACCAAGATGAAATCAACCAAAGCCAGAAAAGAGGTAAAACTTGCCACCTGGGAAAAGGGTGACCATAAAGCCTTCTTTAACTGAGTTATAAACCTTACAATCAATGACTGGAGCATATATCATATATTCGGACCCAGAAGACATAGCCAATCTACTGGAAGAAAAAAATAATTCTAACTTTGCACCTCTCTCCCCCTCCTACATTCACAGATCTCATACCCACAGGTATACCTCCCCTGAAACCTCTTATGAACAAGTCTTCAAGGCACTATTCAACACTGCTTCTATGGGGCTGGATAATATACTGAGCTGTTTACTGTTCTGCCAGAAGCAGGACCTATCAGACCTCATTTTGTGGCTTTTCAGTGTCAGCCAGAAGACAGGCATTGTGCTTGATGAATGGAGGGGAACAACTCTCATCCCTTAGCACAAAGGTGAATTATCAGTGGATCCAAGAAATTATTGACCCATAGCTCTGTCCAGCTTCATCTTTAAGGCTATGGAAAAGATCCGTATGGAGTTGACAAACAATGACATAGGTAAATTACAAATTCTCGACCCAAGCTGGTTTGGACTTGTTTAGGCAGATCCTGCCTACTTCACCTGGTTGCCTTCTTTAAGAAGGTTACTGAACCAATGGATGAGGTCAAATTAGTACATGCTGAATATCTATATCTTGCACAGGTGTTCAACACCATCCCATACTAGGGTATTGTACTTAAACTATACCAGCTAAATGTTAATCTCTGTATAACTCATTGTATACTATATTGGATCACAAACAGAACTAAGGGAATTAGAATGGAATGCTCTACTTCCTCCAAAAGACCTGCCTCTTGTGTTTTACCCCAGGGTTTAGTGCTTGGGCAACTCATCTTTGGAATTTATTTCTTAGAGGTCAAAGTTACTGTTAAGAGAGTTATAGATGAACACGTTTGCACATGACTTTAAACTTTATGCCATCATAAACTCCCTAGAGGATACCAAGATCCACCAAGAAGGACTTTCCCAAACCCATAATGGTATCAAAACCAAAGACTAAAGCTGAATGCCAAAAAATGTATGGTAGTATACTTCAGCAAGGAAGTACTTTGTAGTATACTTCACCAAGTAAATACTTTATGACTATCACATTAATACACTTCTGAAAATTGATCCAGTAGTTATGGAGCTGGGAACCTAAGCAGACAATGAACCATCCTTCTATCACCACATATCCACTGTGGTAAGAAAGTACTGTTTCATTGTCCAGCTTATTACTAAGGGTATGGCATCCACATTCAGAGATGTAATCACTCCACTGTTTTCTAAACACATTAGGAAAATCATTTAGTATGAAAACTCCTTTGGAATGTACCTATAAAAACAATTGACACTACTTGAATGCTCACAGTGCTTTCTTACTGAGAAAATCAAAGGCCTAAATCATAAAAAACTATGTGGACCATCTAAAAGCCTTGTCAGTCTTATTGGTATCATACAGGCTACTTAGGGGTGATGTCTGCCACACCTACACAGAGTCATCAGACCCTATCCTGACCGACCTGCTGCATATTTGTAATTGCAATGTGGATGTAAAACCTGACTCAAAAGATCTAAATCTCTTTTGCATCATAAATAAAACATGCTAGACAGATAGATATGCATTGCAGAGAGTACCATCTCCTTGTAATCATATTCCTCTCAACATAGAGTGAAGTACTTCTCTTACACTATTCATACTTAATCTAGATGAAGAGATGGCTGACCACAAATTCATCCTTGGTTTAGCACCCTTGTCCCACGTGGATAGGGGCAGCATGTAAATGTTCTATTCTTCTCAGGATTACTCATACTTAAAATAAAGGATGAAAACATTAGGGCATATATGGCAGGCTTCTAAATATCCTCACTGATCAACAGCCTAGTAAGTACTATAGATTAATACAACTCTCCATATATTCAGTAGCCTACCCATTGCTCTGTAGTGACCTCTGACTGGGTTTTTGAAGAAATGACCACTCCTATGTCTTCATAAAGTCACAAGCTCAGTAAACAACCCTACCTCACTCTGCACAAACAAGAAAACAAAACTTGCTAGAGGGATAGGCCCCTAACTCAACATATTAGCTGCCCTAAGAATAGGTTTCTAATACAGGTAAAGCAAAGTAAGGCTAATATGCACATCTTGGTGGATAGATTCAAATTTCTACAAGTGTTATCTTACAGTCTTCCTCAATTTGTGAGTGGAGCACTGTTAAGTGCTTGTAAAGGGTGGCATGAACTTCTAAAAGTGTCTTCTCAAAGGTCTATATGGCTAGGCATCTTATGCTTTCTATTATTACTTGCCTAATATTGTTCCCATGTTTGTACATACAGATTACTACTTTTTTACACATTGCAAAAGTAACAGAAAAAAATTAACAGCAAAAGAAATATGTACACCAAGTGCTAAATGCCATTTTATGATTGAAAATGGACATATATCCAGTCGGACTATCCCGGCAAATAAATGTAAAATAAATAAAAATAAATAACTAACTAAATAAATAAATAAATAAATTGCAAATCGTTAGTATCTTCATTTCTTTAATTAATGGTAAATATTTAAGTTTAACACAGAATTATTTAATTTAAGATTTGGGTTAAGGTAAATTGGTTGTAAAATTTTAAAAGGACTTGTTAGATTTAATGATTCAATTTTTTTTATTTTTTTTTTTTTTGCAAAATAGTTATATTTTTAGACAGTTATTTATTTTGATTCTACTAATGCTTTTTTTAGGAAGGGTAGGGATTTAGGGTTATTTTTGGAACTAACTATTAGATTATACCATACTTTTACCCAAATAGGATTCAATTTTGATTTTATTGGATACTACTCAGAAATCTTTATGATTCTACTAATGTTTATTATATCATAATAGAGCTTAAAGTGCAAGCCACCCAAGCCACCAATCATTTTGGGACAAATCCATTTTCGGTAGTTAATACAGATTGATTTGGGCTCACACAGAAATTTAGAGAGATTTGCATTAATAGTTTTGAAGAATTTATTGGATATTATCACATTAGTTGCATTAAATTGGAATAGTAGCCCTGGCAGTATATTCATTTTAATAATAGCTACCTTTGACAACAAGAGAAATTTTAATTTGTTCCATCTTAGAATGTCTTGTTTGATAATTGTCTAAAGTTTTGTTAAATTTTTTTGATAAAACTTACATATATCAGAAAGTTACACCCAAATACTTAAATGTATCATTTAGTTTGATTTCCATCTTCCCATAGGTACCACAAAAGCTGACATAGTTCAATACACTGATGACACAACCCTGATCAGCTCCACACCCAGTATCCAACTTCTCCAACAAAAAGCCAAAGAAACCCTCACAGAGATAGAAAACTGGCTAAATAAATCACAACTGATTTTAAACCCTAAGAAAACACAACTTATGTTGTTCCATCCACCAAAAACAATTGACCCCACCTTCATCATACTTTCAGCCAACAATACACTCATCACCCCAGTCTCTGAGGGCAGTTTACTAGAACTTGCAATTGACCAGCAGCTAAGATACAACATACATATCTCCAGAACTATCCCTAAAGTCCAAAAAAATGAGGGACCCTCTTCTGCTGCAAATTTTACCTTACTTCCAAGATTAGAATTGCTATTGCTAGAACCCACCTCTTATCAACATTACTCTATGCATCCCCAGTACTAACAAACCTAAATAAAACTGACCTGAACAAACTTTCCACTTGCTTGAACAAAGTAGCCAGGTTTACAACCAATGCCAAATCATGGTCTTACCACTGCCAGTCCTTGCAATCATTGCATTGGCTCAAATTTCTCAATTTATTATGATACCACCAACTCAGTCAAGCACACCAAATACTATACTACCCTGAAAAAAAGCTACCCTGATTAGTCTTCTAAACTTCTACAATTCAAATAGACAACTATGATCCAGCAATAAAGCTCTGATAGAAAATATTCCATGTAAAAACATCTCTGGGGAATCTCTCTTCCCTAATGAAGTTACTAAAACATGGAACACCCTGCCTCCTAATCTCAGATTACAAAATTGTACTTACACTTTCAAAAACCTCCTTAAATCATAGGTTTACACCAACCATGTATGCAACTGCAATGCACCCCCCCCCAAAGCCTCACCCTACAGTAGGATCTTTATTGCCTTATGCCTCTGGCATATACTAATATTATGTTCTACCAATAATTACTGTATATATTGCATATATTGTTTTTACTAGGAAAATGCCTCATAACTATGGGCCAGATTCACAATGGCTTGCACGGAGTCTAAGAGTAGTGTAAGACTCCATGCAGCCATCATGTCTGACGAGCGATCCACGAATAGCCTGCAGGGGCGTGTAAGAGAGCTCCTAAAATGGCTCTTACACGGACAGGGCTTGGATATGCAAATTATCTCACTTGCAGCCGAAAGGCATGCAAATGAGTTAATTTTGCGATCCAGGAAGCACAAACCTGTCCGTGTAAGAGCCGTGTTATCTGCAGAAATGTACTCAGTTGACAACTGAGTACCGTTCTGCAAATAGCAAAATGGAGCCTTGTCAGCTCCAAATAAAGGTTGCGTATGTTCCAGGAAGCATGCCAATGGCCAAATATGAGGCCACTGGTAATGTACCTCCATGCAAAATTAAAATAAAAATGTTTTTTTTTTTCGGCGATCGCCGATGTTTAAACGTAGTGCAGCGCCACGCAAACGGGCTGCGCTGAAAAAAACAGAAAAATAAAAATTTAAAACCCATAAACGTGGGTTTTATGAAACCATTAATTTACAATGTAAGGGAATAGCAGGTTGAAAACAACATGGCCACCGAGTAGGGGTTGCTAAGGGGGGAAGCTCAGTGTAAGACATGTAACTAAGCATTAGTAGGCAATCCTATGTAAATGAGTGTTAGGATAGTGAATCGCACTTTTACATAGCAAATGAGCACATTCCCTGGAGTGTAGGAGTAGGATAAGAGGGAGTAACAGAGTAGGAGATAGGTGACATCACAAGGGGGTATGTATGAAAGAAATGAAGCTCACTGGAGCAGAGTGTCATGTAAAAGCTGTCAGTTAGACATAATGGAAAGAGGTGTGTCAACAGGTAGACATGGGAAAGCCAAGAAATGGAAGGTGTACACTGTGGATAACACCAACGTTTCTTGCTGAGCATGCATGTGCACGTGTGCGCTCTGGGAAGCCTGAGTAAGATGGAGTGCATGCGTGTAAGGATGAGTGCGTGCGTTTATGCCGGAGTAAGCATGTAGAAACCTGTTTAAAGACTTGTAAGCACGTGTGCGCTAGTGCGCATGCGTTTTAACCTGAATAAGCAAGTTGTAGTCCATCTAAGCATGTGTGCACGCGTGTTAGCTGCTGTGCGCATGTTTGCCCCTGTATGCGCCTCGCTCCCCCCTGAGGAAACAGACAGGAAAAAGGAAGCACAACAAATTGTAGGAAGCGACCAGGGAATACTAGCAGAGCTAGCAGGTGAAAACAATCAGAGTCAGGCAATTACACAGGCAGAACAGAAGCCCAGCCCAGCACTGAAAACTCTGCAAACAACAGTGCAGTATGTGCCTCTCAAGAGACACTGCAACACTGGAGTAAGCTACTAGAAGTGAAAACTGAAAAAGCTTCACTCAGACAAAAGCTGTTATAAGGTGACATATGCAACATGCTGAGGGTGGTGACAATGCAAATACTGCCGGACAACCCACAGTGAGGAGATGGAGAAGAGTGCACAGGCCCAGGGTCACCTACCAGGGGTTACATGAGCAAATTGTTGAGCTGTGCAGGCCACGCCTCACACAAAGAACCAACAGGGGGGAACCTATCCCAGTGGAAACCAAGGTATGTGTTGGCCTAAGAATACTAGCAACAGGTACCTTCCAGAGACCAACCGGTGATATGATGGGGATATCACAGGCATCAGCATCCAGGGTACTGCACCAGTTCCTGGATGCCATGTCAGCACATGTCGGTGATCATGTATATTTCCCCAATTCCCGTGAGGTATTGGCCAGCAATATGCGTCTCTTCCAGCAAATAGCGGAATACACTGAGGAAGTCGGTGCAATAGACTGCACACATATATGCATCAAAGCACCAGCCGGTGAGCGGGGTAGGGCCTACATTAACCGCAAGGGCTTCCCCTCCATCAACTGTCAGGTTGTGTGTGATGCCCAGGGCATAATAATGAATGTGTGTGCTGGCTGCCCTGGAAGCTACCATGATTCCCATATCTGGCATCTGACACAGCTGTACCAGACATTTGCCAATGGGGACATCCCACGTGGTCACCTATTAGGGGATGCTGGCTATGCACTGTAGCTGTGGCTGATGACACCCATCAGAAACACCTGAACAGGAATGCCATAATGAGGCACACGCATAAACACGTAATGTAATAGAGCGTGTGTTTGGGCTGCTCAAGTCACGGTTCCGGTGCCTGGACACATCTGGTGGAGCCTTGCAGTACTCACCAACTACATGTACCCAAATTGTCATGGTATGTGCTATGCTACATAATATGATTCTGTGAAAACAGCTGCAGCAGGACCAGCATAAGCCCGGCCAAACAGCCCCCCACCATTGCCAAGGCCATCACAGGCAGAGCGTGACTCGGAGGAGGAACAACCTGAGCCTGCCCCAGTAGGTAGAAGGAAGCGTACCCAGTATGCCTTGGCCATGGCAAAAAGGCAACACATAGCACATACACTGGCACAGTAGGAACCCTGGAAATTATACCTCTCTCTCTCTGACTCCCACATATAGTAAAAGGGATGCCTAACTTGACACAACCTGCTTTCAAACATGTACAGGGAGTGTAGTATGTGCATCCAACATAGGCAGCCCTGCAGCGCCACCTGAGCCACGATTGCCATGTGTTAAGCAATGTAACACCATGTAGTATAAGCAAACTTGATGACCCATGAGTAACATCCTACCCTCACCAAGCATGATGCCACAATATGAAGACAAGATGATCAATTACAACAATTGGCTTAAGTATTGTTGTTAGTCAAAGGGGATCCAATGCCTGACAGCCTGGGATGACATGCTGAGCAAGACATGATATTCCACTAGGGATGGCTTGCACCTATCATCCCTGGCCTTTTGGATACTGGCAAAGGCTGTTGTCACCCCCATAGTGCCTTGAATAGGTAAGGCTCAAAACACAAACCCACCTCTATAGGTTTCACAAGGGATATGAAACTAGAAGTAATGCTACCCAATGCCAGAAGTCTAAACTGCAAGATGCATGCAGTCCAAACTCTCCTCAGCATGGAGAATGTTGATATCTGTGCAGTAACAAAAACCTGGTTCAAGGCTCCCAAGAGCACCCTAGCACTTCCAGGTTATACCTCATACCATGCTTTACAGCCCCAAAACATGGAACAAACTACAAAAGGAGGGTGAGCATCAATAATTGTCAAGGATACCCACACCCCCAGGTTGGTGCCACAGCATGAAGCAGCACAGACTATCCACATGCAAGTAACAGTGGCTAAAACTGCCTCCCAGTTTGTAGCCTGCTACAGACCACCCTCCTAAATCCAGGAACCCCACTAGGCCTACTTGAGAACACATGAAAATATGAAGGTCTTTCCAAACAACATTATATTGGGTGACTGCAACTACCCAAACATGGACTGGGAGCATTATTCTAGCTACAACACCCTAGGCCAAAGGTTCTTAGACTTCATAAACCAAAATGCTATGGAACAACTTGTCACCACTCCCACAAGAGGGGTAAACATACTGGACCTGATAATCACCAACATGAGGACTCTATGGCCAAGACGAGAAGTGTATCCCTCACTGGTAAGATCAGACCATACAGTAATCTCACTGGATATTCACATCCTGACCCCAGTCCCTGTCCAGAAAAACACAGTGAAAAACATGTGTAAAGCAAATTATGCACACCTCCAAACTGAGGTGGAATCCGTTAAAGCACTTGTGCCTGTGGAAAATATGGCCCAGACCGCAGAACCCTTTATGAATGCATTCTATGAACACCTTCAGGAGTGCATGGACTATGCAATCCCAAATAAAACCAAGACCCAATCCTCCAAAGGCAGGCATCCTGTCTGGTGGACCCCAGCCATTAACAAACCATGCAAGAGAAGGATTCTACTACATGATAGAGCAAAACCCAAAAAGGGAAGGCATCACTGATCAGTATTATGACAAAAAAAAAAACACATAAAATCCTCTAAGGCTAACTATGAGATAAAAATTGTACAGGACACTAAGGATAATCACAAGGCTTTCTTTACTGATGGTAGGAACCTGGGTGGGAATTCCCAGATATGCTCAGAATTAGTCCAAAATGACAAACAATACACCAAACCCACAGACATTGCCAACATCCATCCTGACAGGTTCAGTGCAAACTTCTCACCCCCACCCCCACCAAAAGGCCAAATATCTATCCCAGCAGAGTGCTGGCCGCCTGACATCACAGATGCTCAGGTAACAGCCAGCGTCCCTAAAGCAAAACACACAGCATCAATGGGACCAGTTGGTGTCCCAGGCTGCATCCAACATGAAGTCCAAGAAGAATTGAACACCAAATAAAAACCACTGCTCAATCTCAGCCTTACCACAGGATATGTACCCAAAGAGCAGTGTACAGCAACAGTGGTCACTCTCCACAAAGGTGGTGCCTGAATGGATCATGCAAACCATCACCCCAGAATCCTGACTAGCATGGTCTGCAAAGCTATGGAAAGGATCATCATGGACCTCAGAAATAAAGATATTGGGGACCTACAGACACTGGACCCTACCCAGTGTGGCTTTCTTAAGGGAAATGCTGGAGCCATGTCAGAGTCCAAACCAGCTACAACTGGCATCACACATGTCTCGGTCCTGGGACCCCCCTGTTTGGTATATAATTCTCAGAGGTACAGGCCAACATGGAAGGACTGTGTCTGAACAAGTCTGCAGATGACTACAAACTGGGTGCCATATCTGACCCTCCAGCTGACACAAGCATCCTACAAAAGGGCATCATTGAAACAGACAACTGGTGCCACAGCCATGTCATCAAGCTAAACACAAAAATGTGTATAGTCATCCCCTTTGGAAAAACAGTAAGTGCCCACCAATTACCACATAGGTGGTAACCCATTAAGTACAGAAGAAGTAATAAGAGACCTGGGGACACAAGTTGATAGAAATCTTGCATTTGACAACCATGTGGCTGTAGTGGTTATAAAAACATTTCATATACCCACCTAATCATAAAGGTAATCACATCTAGATCAGGGGAGGTCATCGTGCCTCTTCAGTCATCCTTCATCAGGCTCACAATTGAGTACAATGCCCCTTGTGGGATATACCTTAGCAGACACCTCCAGCAACTGGAAAGACCCCAAATCTGCCTGATTAAACAAACTGCAACTCCACACAGTGGCATACTGCCTGCCCAGAGACAATCTGTGCCTGATGTATAAAGCCATGTCCAACCTGGAATCAATGCACATGCTGCACCTTGTAAAATCTGAATCCCATTGAGCTATGCACATGAAAGACCTGAACCTCAGCACTGAAATAATTAGGACATGCTGTAGTGATTGATCCATAACCCAGAAGCTCCCTCCACTCTTGAGTAAATTCACAGTCCAGGTTAGCCAGAGAGTCCCTCATTGACTCTCTTCAAGAGGAATCTTGATGAGTGGATGGCAGATTGTAGGTTTACCCTGGGTATCACTTTTATGTCACAGTTAGACAAAGGCACAGTATACTAACCTTGAAAAATGTCATGGCAAACTCCAGTTAAAATGTGTGTTGAAGGACAAACACACTCTGACTAGGATTAGAAATGCCCTAGGGCACATAGCCTAGTGTTTGTCAATGTCCACCCAAGTTGCGGAATACACTAGTAATGTTGGACAAGCCTGGTTTAAGCAGGCCATAGCTGAACAAAATGCAACATGGTCATACCTTAGTCTGGTGTGCTCAGTATGAATATTTAAAGCAGTGATGGGACTCAAACCCAGGATACTGTGCACCAGAGTGAAAGGACTGAACCACTACACTATGACAATATTGCAGTGTTTGGTCAGTATGAAAGAATGTTGACAAGTGTATGCAAACTGTCCCATGGAAACCCTGCAGTCACAGCATAATCCCTGTTGGGTTCAGACACAAAGCAGTTGGGCAGTAAGAACACAACATGACTTCCAACACACACACTGTAAATGTCAAATATTGTTCAAGTTCACACACAAGCACAAATGTAGTGGACCTCAGATCTCAACATATGGAAAGGTCACACTGGGCATGCTCACATACTTGATAAATGAGACATATGTCAGGCAACAAACCATGGAAAGCCTGAACTGGGCATGCTCACGCACTTAGGCCATGTCTCAGTATAGCAGTCGGACACACATATCTGGCATTTGTTTGTGTTAAGCCAGGAACCTCCCACAATACAGCAATCTGCCCAGTGCACACAGTTAAATGACAACAGAGACATAAGTAATATACTGGAACCCTGCCATGATCAAACATCTTCCACAGATACACGAGTTGTTCATAGAAACAGGGAAAGCTATGGCAATAAAGACCTGCAAACAGTTTATCAGCAACAAATATTGTGCACCCCAAACATAAACATATGGGTGCAGAGGTCAATACTAGGCTGTTTGCCCTAGGGAATACATAAGCCTAGCCAGAGTGTATTTGGCATCTGCCTCCCCAGTACAGTAGCCTACTGTTCCTCTGTAAAGTAGGTCACAGAAGGCACAGTTTAAGGCTAGTTTGCTGTGCCTCCATCAAGCAGGGACACAGTGGAGATCCCAGGGGTTGAATTTGCAATGTCACATCCATGTGGCTGGAGTTATCTTGAAGAGGGTTGGCGAGGGCCTATGTCTAACGTTAACTGGGATTCAATTCCAGACTGCTGGGAGACTTATCTGTAGTGTCTGGGCAATTTCACTGTCAAAACTTGCAAGCGATGATTTTGAGGGATTGAAGTGTCCTGCCAATACTGTTCAGAGATGTCCTTCCTCTGTGGGATATTGCTCTGTTATGTATTAGCTCACTCCTTCTGTTGTACAGCTTATATATGGCTGGCGTCAACCAGACAGGTCTCCTGTTGTGGAGGAGTCTTGGTTTTATTTGGGATAGCATGATCAATGAAAACATGCAGGTGCTCATAGAATGCATTAGTAAAGGATTCTGCAGATTGGGCTGTATAATCCTCCAGCACAGGGCTTTTGAAGTATTCCACCCCAGTCTTCACAAGTGCAAAGTCTGCTTTTGAGAAATACTTTGTTAGCAGTGATTTCCTTGCCTGGGGGTGTGGATGGGATATGGACATCCAGGGAAAGTTGGTTATGGTCATATCTTAACAATGGTGGTCTACCTCTGGTGTGGAACATAGAGTCCCCATGTTGGTGATGATCAGGTCCAATATGTATTCCCCCTTGTGGCTGTGGTGACTGGTTCTGCCATAGCACATGGATTCACAAATTGTAGTGGCTGTAGGGTGATGTTGTTGTGGTCTGAGTAGTTCCCCCAGTCAATATTCCTGTACCTGAAGTTAACCACTGTAATGGCATATGTGAACACCTTCATATCCCACACTGTTCACAGGGAAGCCAAGTGTGGTTCCTGTATATGGGAGGGGGTGGTCTGAACTACACACCAAACTAAAAGGCAGTTTTGCACAATGGTAGTTGTATATGTATGGCCTGTCATACTTAGTGCAGTGGTAACAACCCAGAGGTGTGTGTATCTGTGATGTATATGGATACACTCCCTGGTTGTGTTGTGTGTTACAAGTCCTGTGTTCATGAAGCATGGTATAAAACATAACCAGGCAGTGCTGATGTGAATATGTGACCCTGAACTAGGCGTCTGTTAATGCATATATATTGTTACCCCCCATACTGAGGGATAGTAATAGATGTACATACCTCTTTGTAAAAACTGATGTCAGCACCCTATAAGTACAGTAGGGGAAGAGAAACCACCCGGTAATGCAAATAACGCGCAGTGCTAATGCATCTCTCTCAAGTGTCATAACATAGTTAGGTAGGGGGGAGCAGGGGGTCTGCATGTGTGCAATTCTCTTTGAAAGAAATGTCCCTTTTGACAACTGGAATAACACACTACATGATGTACATTCCTCTTTGTAAAGACTGATAATGTCAGCACCCTATAAGTACAGCAGGAGAAAAGAAACCACCCAGTAATGCAAATAACACGCTGTGCTAATGCATCTCTCTCAAGTGTCATAACATAGTTAGGTGGGGGGAGCAGGGGGTGTGCATGTGTGCAATTCTCTTTGAAAGAAATGTCCCTTTTGACAAGTGGAATAACACACTACATGATGTACATTCCTCTTTGTAAAGACTGTTGATGTCAGCACCCTATAAGTACAGCAGGAGAAGAGAAACCACCCAGTTATGCAAATAGCGCGCTGTGCTAATGCGTCTCTCTCAAGTGTCATAACATAGTTAGGTAGGGGGGAGCAGGGGGTGTGCATGTGTGCAATTCTCTTTGAAAGAAATGTCCCTTTTAACAACTGGAAAAACACACTACATGATGTACATTCCTCTTTGTAAAGACTGATGATGTCAGCACCCTATAAGTACAGCAGGAGAAGAGAAACCACCCAGGAATGCAAATAGTGCGCTGTGCTAATGCGTCTCTCTCAAGTGTCATAACATAGTTAGGTAGGGGGGAGCAGGGGGTGTGCATGTGTGCAATTCTCTTTGAAAGACATGTCCCTTTTGACAACTGGAATGACACACTACATGATGTACATTCCTCTTTGTAATGACTGATGATGTCAGCACCCTATAAGTACAGCAGGAGAAGAGAAACCACCCAGTAATGCAAATAGCGCGCTGTGCTAATGCATCTCTCTCAAGTGTCATAACATAGTTAGGTAGGGGGGAGCAGGGGGTGTGCATGTGTGCAATTCTCTTTGAAAGAAATATCACTTTTGACAACTGGAATAACACACTACATGATGTACATTCCTCTTTGTAAAGACTGATGATGTCAGCACCCTATAAGTAAAGCAGAAGAGAAATCACCCAGAAATGCAAATACCGTGCTGTGCTAATGCTTCTTTCTCAAGGGTCATAACATAGTTAGGTAGGGGGGAGCAGGGGGTGTGCATGTGTGCAATTCTCTTTGAAAGAAATGCCCCTTTTGACAACTGGAATAACACACTACATGATGTACATTCCTCTTTGTAAATACTGATGATGTCAGCACCCTATCAGTACAGCAGGAGAAGAGAAGAGAAACCACCCAGTAATGCAAATACCGCACTGTGCTAATGCGTTTCTCTCAAGTGTCATAACATAGTTAGGTAGGGGGGAGCAGGGGGTGTGCATGTGTGCAATTCTCTTTGAAATAAATGTCCCTTTTGTCAACTGGAATAACACACTACATGATATACATTCATCTTTGTAAAGACTGATGATGTCAGCACCCTATAAGTACAGCAGGAGAAGAGAATCCACCCAGTAATGTGAATAGCACGCTGTGCTAATGCATCTCTCGCAAGTGTCATAACATGGTTAGGTAGGGGTTTGAATTCTGTAAATGCTTAGTGTGTGTGTGTGTTGGAGGGGCAGGATGTCTGCAATTATCTTTAAAAGAAATGTCCCTTTTGACAACTGGAGTAACACACTACATGATGTGCATTCCTCTTTGTAAAGACTGATGATGTCAGTACCCTATAAGTACAGAAGGAGAAGGGAAACCTCCCAGTATTGCGAATAGCGTGCTGCGCTAATGCGTCTATCTCAAATGTCATAACATAGTTAGGTAGGGGTTTGAATCCTGCAAATGCTCTGTGTGTGTGCGTGTGTTGGGTGGGTAGAGTGTGTGCAATTCTCTTTGAAAGAAATGTCCCTTTCATCAACTGAAATAACACACTACATGATGTACATTCCTCTTTGTAAAGACTGATGATGTCAGCACCCTATAAGTACAGCAGGAGAAGGCAAACAACCCAGTAATGTGAATAGCACACTGTGCTAATGTGTCTCTCTCAAGTGTCATAACTTAGGTAGGGGCTTGAATCCTACAAAAGCCATGTATGTGTTTGTCATGCAGTTTGTCAATGTGCAATGGATTTTGCTTTTATTATCGTATGACATATAATTATAACAGTAATTGCAATGCACACATCAGGTATGTGTTTGCCACATACAAATATGTACCTGTGACCTTCAATAGTTCCTATTTCTGAAGCCCGCCTCATATGAATGCAGTTGTTACCTGTGCCAGCATGTCCTGCAGATTCCCAGACTGTACGCCATACATGTATGTTGTTGACAATGCAGGCTACTGCAGTGATCTGTGTCCTAGGCCAACTGGGTGACACACACTCATGAAAGCTGTGATATATTAATGTAGGTGAGGGTTCATGTCTGGAGTATATGTCACACATGTTATAACACAGCAAAGTCCGTGAGTAATGGACATCCAGTGTAAGTGAATCGGGGACTCTTGAGGCAATGTTACAACTGCCTCATGTACACAGACAACCCTCTCCTCCTCCCAACAAATTCCAACACATGTGAGAGATGCAACCATATAGCCAAACTGGAGGGTAAGCTCTCTCAACTCAGTACTGGCATAACCAGTCAGGAGGAGAAGGAAACCACACTCACTACAATTCCAGTCTCACATAGACCTACCACGACAGCAAACCAAACACATAATCACACAAAAACATATTCGGAGGCTCTAAATAAAGATCTGCCGAAGCAGCAGAGGCCTCCAAAGCAAACATCCAAGCAGTCGCTACCCTAAAACAAAACACGTGCAACACATATCTCACAAAGCCAGTGTGCCAAACAGTCACAGCCCTTAAGACTAAACAACACACCTGATACACTTGTAATAGGTGACTCTATCGTCAGGCACACTGACGTCCCGCTCACCAGGCTGAACAAGGAGAGGGTCACGGTGAGCAGCCTGTTTGGCGCTAGGATCCACCACATAACACAAGCACTCAGGTCACTCCAAGGCAAGTACAAATATGACTCAGTCATTGTCCATGCTGGTGTGAATGACCTGAGACGTACCTCCCTGGACTACATGAAAAGAGACATAAAGGAGCTCTCTGAGCATGTAGCCCAGGACGGTATGACCCTGACCTTGAGTAGTATCTTACCCTCACCAAGAATGATGCCACAATATGAAGACAAGATGATCAATTTTAACAATTGGCTTAAGTACTGGTGTCATTCAAAGGGGATCCAATGCCTGTCAGCTTGGGATGATATGCTCGACAAGCCACGATATTTCGCTAGGGATGGCTTGCACCTGTCACCCCTGGGCTTTTGGATATTGGCAAAGGCTCTTGCTACCCCCATAGTGCCTTTTTTAGGCAAGGATCAAAAGACAAACCCACCTCCATAGGTTTCACAAGGGATAAGAAACTAAGAGTAATGCTACTCAATGCCAGAAGTCTAAACCTCAAGATGCAAGCACTCGAAACTCTCCTTAGCATGGAGAACATCGATATCTGTGCAGTAACAGAAACCTGGTTCAGGGCTCCCGAGAGCACCCCAGCACTACCAGGTTATACTTCATACCATGCTTTTCAGCCCCAAAACTTGGACCGAACCACAAAAGGAGGGGGAGTATCGATATTCATCAAAGATACCCACACCTCCAGGTTGGTGGCAAAGCACGAAGCATCAGAGACTATCCATGTGCAACTAACAGTGGGTAAAACTGCCTTCCAGTTTATAGCCTGCTACAGACCACCCTCCCAAACCCAGGAAACCCACTCGGCCTTCCTGAGAACACTGCAAAATATGAAGGTCTATCCAAACACCATTATATTGGGCGACTTCAACTACCCAAACATAGACTGGGAGCATTACTCTAGCTCCAACACCCTAGCCCAAAGGTTCCTAGAATTTATAAACTCAAATGCTATGGAACAACTTGTTACCACTCCCACAAGAGGGGAAAACATACTGGACCTGATCATCACCAACATGGGGACTCTATGCTCCAGACCAGAAGTGTATCCCTCACTAGTAAGATCAGACCATAAACTAATCTCACTGGATAGTCACATCTGGACCCCACCCCCTGCCCAGAAAACCACAGTGAAAAACTTCTCAAAAGCAAATTTCACACTTCTCAAAACTGAGGTGGAATCCTTCAAAGCCCCCGGGCCTGTGGAAAATACAGCCCAGACCACAGAATCCTTTATAAACGCATTCTATGAACACCTTCAGGAATGCATGGATCATGCAATCCCAAATAAAACCAAGACCCAATCCTCCAAAGGCAGACGTCCTGCCTGGTGGACCCCAGCCATAAACAAACTATACAATAGAAGGAGGAAGCTACTAAATGATAGAGCAAAATCCCAAAAAGGGAAGGCATCACTGATCAGTACTAGCAAAAAACTACGAGCACACATAAAATTGTCTAAGGCCAGCTTCGAGAGAAAAATTGCACAGGACACTAGATAATCACAAGGCTTTCTTTAGTTATGTTAGGAACCTGGGTGGTAATTCCCAGATATGCTCAGAATTAGTCCAAAATGACAAAAAATACACCGAACCCACAGACATTGCCAACATCCTAGCTGACAGGTTCAGTGCAAACTCCCCCCCCTCCCCACCAAAAGGGCAAATATCTATCCCAGCAGATTGCTGCCCCCCTGACATCTCAGATGCTCAGGTAAGAGCCACCCTCTCCAAAGCAAAAAACACAGCATCAGTGGGACCAGATGGTGTCCCAGGCTGCATCCTACATGAACTCCAAGAAGAGCTAAATGCAAACATAAAACTACTGTTCAATCTCAGCCTTACTACAGCATATGTGCCCAAAGAGTGGCGTACAGCAACTGTGGTCCCTCTCCATAAAGGTCATGGACCTCATAAATAAAGATATTGGGGACCTACAAACACTGGATCCTACCCAGTTCAGCTTTGTTAAGGGCAGATCCTGCCTCTTAAACCTGGTTGATTTCTTTGAAACAGTCACCAAGGCCATTGACGAGGGGAAGGTGGTCCACACAGCCTACCTGGACCTCGCAAAAGCCTTTGATACAATACCCCACTCGGGCATTACAGATAAGCTCACCAGCTTAAATATAAACCCATATGTCACTAGATGGATTGCAAACTGGCTCAAGGACAGAACCCACATGGTTAGAATTGCTGGAGCCATGTCAGACTCCAAACCAGTTACAAGTGGTGTCCCACAAGGCTCAGTCCTGGGACCTCTCTTGTTCGGTATATATTTCTCGGAGGTACAGGCCAACACGGAAGGACTGTGGCTGACCAAGTTCGCAGATGACTGCAAACTGGGCACCATAATCGACTCTCCAGTCGACACAAGCACCCTCCAAAAGGGCCTCATAGAAACAGACAACTGGTGCCAGAGCCATGGCCTCAAGCTAAATGCCAAAAAGTGTGTAGTCATCCCCTTTGGCAAAAATCCATTAAGTACAAAAGACGTAATTAGGGACCTGGGGACCCAAGTTGATAGCAATCTCTCATTTGACAACCACGTGGCCAGAGTGGTTAGAAAAACATTTTATATAGCCCACCTAATCATGAAGGGATTCACATCTAGATCAGGGGACGTCACCGTGCCTCTTTACTCATTCCTCATCAGGGCCATAATTGAGTACAATGCCCCTTTTGGGATGTACCTTACCAGACACCTGCAGCAACTGGAAAGACCCCAAAAGTACCTCACCAAGAGGACCAAAGGGCTCAAACAGATGCCATATGCTGCCCAGTTAAAGAAACTCCAGCTCTACTCAGTGGCATACCGCCTGGTCAGAGGCAATCTGTGCCTGACGTATAAAGCCATGTCCAACCCGGAATTAATGGACATGCTGCACCTCAGAAAATCCAAATCCCA
This sequence comes from Protopterus annectens, assembly GCF_019279795.1. Classification (NCBI taxonomy): domain Eukaryota; kingdom Metazoa; phylum Chordata; order Ceratodontiformes; family Protopteridae; genus Protopterus; species Protopterus annectens. Next base: position 1,478,137,949 of record NC_056737.1, read on the forward strand.
TCGAGCTACGCACTTGAGAGACTTGGACCTCAGCACTGAAATAAATAGGACATGCTGGAGGGACAGATTCATAACCCAGAGGCTCCCTTCACTCTGGAATAAAATCCCAGTCCAGGTTAGGCAGAGTCCCTCATTGACTCTCTTCAAGAGGAATCTTGATGAGTGGATGGGAGATCGTAGGTTTACCCCGGGTATCACTTCTGTGTCACTGTTAGACAGAGGCACAGTATACTAACCTCGAAAAAGGGCATAGCAAAATAAATTTAAAATGGGTGGTGAAAGCCAAACACATTCTGGCTAGGCTTATAAATGCCCTAGGGCAGATAGCCTAGTATGAACCTATGAACCTATGAACTGTTGCTGATATGCATAAAGACACCTTCTTGCTTAGGAGATACACCAAGGGACTGCACAATACCTTTGGAAATGTGAATATCACAGGATAGACTAGAAAACACTTGTCCATATGTACACACCATTACCCGTTCTACATGATGGGTGCTGCCACCTACATGGTACTACTGGAATACTATGTTAAGTACATGTTGATGACAAAGTTACAGTTGCATTACAGTAATAGAGCATGGCTTGGATAACAGGTATCTATCTGTATGATACCCTTGTGGTGGTCATGTGTGTCATGTGCAGAATGCATTGTAGGCCACTGTATACATTTCCAGTCGTGGAGGAACATATCGCTAGTGTGTTGGCATGTACATGAGACTGCTATATGCCAAACAGTATTCTTCCCAGGGATGTGTGGGGCTCAGTAAGAATGGCTACTGGTATAGTGTAGTACTGCAGGGATATCACTGACACTGGGTTTCCTACATCTGTGTATCAGTTGAGGATACATCATGTAATAGGTTCATAGGTTCATACTAGGCTATCTGTCCTAGGGCAGTTATAAGCCTAGCCAGACTGTGTTTGCCTTTCGACACCCATTTTAAATGAATTTTGATATGGCCTTTTTCCAGGTTAGTATACTCAGCCTCTGTGTAACAGTGACACAGAAGTGATACCCGGGGTAAACCTACAATCTCCCATCCACTCAGCAACATTCCTCTTGCAGAGAGTCATTAAGGGACTCTGCCTAACCTGGACTGTGATTTTATTCCAGAATGAAGGGAGCCTCTGGGTTATGAATCTGTCCCTCCAGCATGTCCTATTTATGTAAGTGCTGAGGTGTAAGTGTCACGAGCGCATAGCTGCATGGGATTTGGATTTTCTGAGGTGCAGCATGTCCATTAATTCCAGGTTGGGCATGGTTCTATATGTCAGGCATCTGTTGGAGCCCTTTGATCCCCTTGGCGAGGTACTTTTGTGGACTTTCCAGTTGCTGCAGGTCAGGTGTCTGGTAAGGTACACTTATGCCAGCAACATCAATTATGGGCCTGATGAGGGATAGCTAAAGAGGCACAATGACCTCCCGTGATTGAGCTGTGAATCCCTTCATGATTAGGTGGCCTATATAAACTGTCTGTGTAACCACTACAACCATGTGGTTGTCAAATGAGAGTTTGCTATCAACTTGGGTCCCCAGGTCCCTAATCATGTGTACAGTACTTAATGGCTTACCACCTATGTGTTAATTTGTGGGCACTTTGTTTTTGCCAAAGTGGATGACTATACACGTTTTGGCATTTAGCTTGAGGCCATGGCTCTGGCACCAGTTGTCTGTTTCTATGAGGCCCTTTTGTAGGATGCTTCTGTTGGCTGGTGAGTTGATTATGACACCCAGTTTGCAGTCATCTGCGAACCTGCTCAGCCACAGCCCATCTGTGTTGGCCTGTACCTCTGAGAAATATATACCAAGCAAGAGAGGTCCCAGGACTGAACTCTGTGGGACACCACTTGTAACCGGTTTGGAGTGTGACATGGCTCCAGCAATTCTGACCATGTGTGTTCTGTCCATGAGCCAGTTTGCAATCCATCTAGTGACATAGGAGTTTATAGTTATGCTGGTGAGCATCTCTATAATGCCCGAGTGGGGTATTGTATCAAAGGCTTTTATGAGGTCCAGGTAGGCTGTGTTGAACACCTTCCCCTCGTCACTGGCCGTGGTGACTGTTTCAAAGACATTGACCAGGTTTAAGAGGCAGGATGTGCCCTCAACAAAGCCGAACTGGGTAGGATCCAGTGTCTGTAGGTCCCCAGTATCTTTATTTATGAGTTCTATGATGATCCTTTCCATAGCTTTGTAGACCAAGCTAGTCAGGCATATGGGGTGATAGTTTCCAGGATCCGTTGAGGCACCACCTTTGGGGAGAGGGATCACTGTTGCTGTACGCCACTCCTTGGGTACATATCCTGTAGTAAGGCTGGGATTGAACAGTAGTTTTATATTTGTGTTTAGTTCTTCTTAGAGTTCATGTAGGATGCAGCCTGGGACACTGTCTGCTCCCATTGATGCTGTGTTTTTGCTTTGGGGAGGGTGACTGAGCATCTCAGATGTCAGGGGGGCATCACTCTGCTGGGATATATATTTGCCCTTGTGGTGGGGAGGGGGGTGAGATGTTTGTGCTGAACCTGTCAGCAATTATGTTGGCAATGTATGTGGCTTAGGTGTATTCTTTGTCATTTAGGACAACTTCTGAGCATATCTCGGAATTCCCAGCCAGATTCCTGACATAAGTAAAGAAAGCCTTGTGATTATCCTTAGTGTCTTGTGCAATATTTCTCTTGAAGCTGGCCTTAGATGATTTTATGAGTGCCCGTAATGTTTTCAAAATACTGAACAGAGATGCCTTCCCTTTGTGGGATATTGCTCGATCATGTAGTAGCTTCCTCCTTCTATTGTTTTCTGTTATGTGGCTGGGGTCCACCAAAAAGGACGCCTGTCTTTGGAGGATTGGGTCATGGTTATAATTGGAATTGCATGATCTGTGCATTCCTGAAGGTGTTCATAGAATGTGTTTATAAAGGATTCAGCAGTGTGGGCCGTATTTTCCACAGGCTCGTGGGCTTTGAATGATTCCACCTCTGTCTCGGTTTTGAGGTGTGTGGAATTTGCTTTAGACAACTTTTTCTCTGTGGTTTTCTGGGTAGGGGCTGGGGTCGGTATGTGAATATACAGTGAGATTACTCTATGGTTTGATCTTACCAGTGAGGGATACACTTCTGGTCTGGAGCATAGAGTCCCCAGGTTGGTGATGATCAGGTGCAGTATGTTTTCCCCCCTTGTGGGAGTGGTAACAAGTTGTTCCATAGCATTTGAGTTTATGAATTCTAGGAACCTTTGGCCTAGGGTGTTGGAGCTACAGTAATGCTCCCAGTCTATATGTGGGTAGATGAAGTTGCCCAATATAATGTTGTTTGGAGACACCTTCATATTTACATGTGTTCTTAAGTAGGCCAAGTGGTTTTCCTGGGTTTAGGAGGGTGGTCTGTAGCAGGCTATGAACTGGAAGGCAGTTTTACCCACTGTTAGTTGCATGTGGATAGCCTGTGATGCTTCATGCTGTGGCACTAACCTGGGGGTGTGGGTATCCTTGACATTTATTGATACTCACCCTCCTTTCATAGTTAGTTCCATGTTTTGGGGCTGTAAAGCATGGTATGAGGTGTAACCTGGTAGTGCTAGGGTGCTCTTGGGAGCCTTGAACCAGGTTTCTCTTACTGCACAGATATCAACATTCTCCATGCTGAGTAGAGTTTGGACTGCATGCATCTTGTGGTTTAGATGTCTGGCATTGAGCATCATTACTTCCAGTTTCTTATCCCCTGTAATACCTATGTAGGTGGGTTTGTGTTTTCAGCCTTACCACCAGAATGCAAACATGTGCAGACATTACACTTTTGGAATTAACACTGGTGTATAAAAAACTACAATGACAATCTTACTGTTAATGCATCAGGCATGCTGGGATATACCCACATTGATATCATTACACTGTACTGTAAACAACATGATAATATTACTACAGTGCTATGTAGTCACCCTGTGCATCAGCACCATGCTATCCTGTTCCTGCATCAATGTTACAGATTGCAGGAGGTGGCACAGTTTCATCATATGCACAGGGTGTGTACTTGGTATGCCAGAGTCTGCCATTGACACATCCAATCAACATGTATGTGTGTGTGTGTTAGTGAGGGACAACAGTACAAAATGCGGCAATGTTGATGCGGTGTGTGTGTGTGTATGTGTTAGCCCTAGGTGTTAGCATTATGCATGTGTGTATGCATGCACACAGTTCCACCACATGGCTGCCATATACGGGTGTTTGTGGACAGCCACAGACTGTAGCTGCCAGGTCATACAGATCACTGTCTCTGGCCACAGACATGGTATCTGTGCCTGGCAGGGGTGCTATGGACAGTATCAGGTACTAAGCCAGACTGGGTACTGTCATCAGAAGCAGTTGGTTGATGACTGGACACATGTCCCTGCTGGGACTGTCCAGAGCCACGTGCACGTGGTCTTCTAGGACAGTCTGATGACAGCACAGACCCAGCATTGCTGGGGCTGGTACTGGCACTATGGGAGTGGCTGCGGGTTTGTTGTCGTCCGCGATAACTGCCAGCTGATGATGTTGCTGGCAAACGTCCACGTCGACACCTCAACCATCCTGCATTGCCCTGGCTCATGGACATGTAGTTGTGGAACAGATCTAATGTGTCCCCCCAACGTCTGTCAATGACCTCGCCGACAGTACATATGGCAGCCGCAACGTCACGCATAGTGGCATTCATAGCAGTGCGATGTGCTCTAAGCTCCCTCAGACCCTGTCTGGTGTACCATTCCATACGTGCCTGTGCCTGCATTACAGCCCGGAACATAGCTGAGGTTGAAAGACCTCTGTAGGCACGTCTGACAGGGGCAGTATGACCATGGATGCTCCCACTAGAACCCCTGGACATCTGCCTGTGTGGTACCATGTCAGGACTCTGGCCATGGCTGCTGTGAGGGGATGCATGTGCCACTGATACCACATTACCCTGGTCAATGCCCACTGTATGCTGTCCCTCAGCTAAGGACATTGGTGACAATTGACGACTGTGCGAATTGATGGGGTTGACTGATGTGTTCTGTTGATGGGCTGACCAACAACAGACCCTGTCACACCTCCCTGTGCCATTACACATGTATCATCATTATCACTATCCCCAGCAGTGGCTTCAGGTTCCCTGCTGCACGCCAACAGAGCAACACCAGAACCTGTGAGAGGAAGACAGGAAACACAGTTTACAATGTGTACACAATGTTACACTGATGCACACGGGCACATGCACACATGCACACATGCACACGGGCACATGCACGCATGCACATGGGCACATGCACACATGCACACAGGCGCATGCACACATGCACACGGGCACATGGGCACATGCGCACAGGCACATGCACACATGCACACATGCACATGGGCACATGCATGCATGCACACGGGCACATGCACACATGCACACATGCACATGGGCATATGCACACATGCACATGGGTACACATGCACACTCCTCAGTACAGCAGATACAAAAACACGCACACACTTGCAATCCAACACATACACAATACTGTTTGAGGGTATTATTAGTATTAATATTATTATTAGTATTAATAGTATTGTTATTACATACTCACCAGCATGGATTGGCTGCCTTGCTGTTACTCCGGAGGGACCTGCACAAATTATAGAGATATATTCAGTGGCCACAACTGTGCCATTGATACTGTGAGTATGATACAGTACAGTAGTACATTTGGCTTTCACAGGTGTACTGATGATATTCAGAATATCAATCTTGCACAAGAATAGGCAGGATAACAGCTACACACACAGTACACATCTCACACATGCATGAACTACCAGTGCAGAGAACAGTCAACTATAGATATGGCATGTTACCAGCACACTCCATGTCCACATGCTGGGTGGCTCCAGCCTCCATCATGACACATGTCTGTGGATGTTGTTGTTGGCCTGGAGCCACAACACTTAGAAGGAGTTCCTCCACTCTGGTGAGGGGGGGTGGATAGGTACGCCACCACCTGTGGCAAGTTGTTGTCTGTGGATATCAGACGCATGCTGACGGACATTTCTAATTAAATCACTGCAGTGATGGCGTACCTGCTCATATGTCCAGTTATGCATGCCTATGTCATTTACCCGACAGACAAGGTCTTGCCACAGTGCAGCCCTCTCCTGCTGGTTCTGGCTGGTCCTGGAAAACAGTGTGGAAAAATTCCGCACCAGGCTCTGGTGTATCTCCTCATCCTCTGCAGCTGAATAACAGGGGTTGCGCTGTTGCACCATTGCCCTGGAAGGAAAAGAAAAATATGTGAGCAAGTAATATGGCACACGTGATACTCTACTGTACTGATATCACTGAACTGCCATATATAGCATCTGTCTGTCTATCAGGGGATACACATGTAAATTACCACATATCAGTGCTCAGCCAACAACTGTGTGACAGTGTGTGGCACACTCCATACAACAATATAGTATACACCAGCACTCGGCACACTGTTTGAGGTACAATGCACAACCTCACACTGGGGGTATGTATCAAGTTAATGGATGGAGAATATTGTCATCCCATGCAATGCATGCAATGCACATTTACAGTTTCACTGGTAATCCACCCTAGTCTTTGCTGCTATACCCCTACCTACACCGCAGTCATACACAGGGAACTACAGCACAACATATGGCAATGTAGTATGTTTGCATCCCAATAACTGACACATCCTTCTCTGGCCTCACACCGAGGACACACACTACCATGACAGACACAAAGTCATGCTGAGCAATCACACCATTACAGACCTTGCACACAGTCAGTGTCACACTCATTCCACCTCACGTAGTTGATATTGCAATGAGTACATGTGTGTGTGCATTGTGTCATAGGTAGGTACTATGTTATTGGCCCTGGACCTATGGCAGCATAGCCTTATGCTACCCTGCCCTTTGGGACACATGTAATGTGATTGTACTTGCTCCTGTCAAACAGTTAGACAGAGGTGACTCATACGGCATATTACCTATCTCTATAACATTCATCAGGGTATGTCTGACATCTACTAATAAGGAGCCTTGCTTGTTAATGCTGGGTGATTTAGTCCAGGTTATGGCTTATTTGTGTATAGGAACCTGTACCTCCAGCATGTGCTCTTTACTGCGGTAACAAGGATGAGGACCATAGGTAATTTAGGCTGGACAGATTGTAAGGTGCTACCATGGCAGTTGGACAACTGGTATGGGTGTGACATAACTCTGTATATCCAGTAGTGGTAACCTCTGTGTAGGTAGTATGAAAGGCACTCTATCTGTGGTTTTGTCAGTCACTCTGCATAGGGAATGTGTTTGAGAGCATTAGCACTCTTTGTTAGTTATGTCTGTGGCCTTTTCCCTTGCTGTAGTTGTCATGGGAGGCACATACTGTGTAGGACATTGTGAGGTGTAGAGGGGTACACTGACCTACATTTCCTTAGCTGACACACCATTTGTGATGGCACGTACCATGTACAGGGATTACAAGACTAGTGTGCCACTGTGAATATCAAAGGGGAGGCTATTGTACACTTGTTTCCCATGTTCCCTTCTGACACCTCCAGTAGTAGGCAGGCAACCACCTATGTGGTAGTTAGTGGTTAAAGTGTTTTGGAATGGGGTATGGTACTCCAGTATCCACACTGGTGTTCAGTCCATGCCTTTGTCACCAGGCACCTGTTGCAATACATCTGCCCCCATGTGCCTCTCTCACTCTATATAGATATATATAGATATATATATATATATATATATATATATATATATATATATATATATATATATAGATAGATAGATAGATATAGATATATTCATATACATACATATCTATAGACATTCATATATGTCTGTATATGTGTATGTATCTATATATATATCTATATATGTGAGTGTCTATTACATCTATATGTATATACATATTCTATCTATCTATGTATATATGTCTATCTATTTATACATACCTCTCTATCTATGTACATATATATATTTATATATATATATATATATATATATATATATATATATATATATATATATATATATGTATACACATACACATACACACACTAACATACTGCTAAACATCCATTGCTGTACAACCTACATTGTACATTGTACTACAACCTAAATTGATATGTGCACATAGCAACCTTCAACTACATATGTATGTCCAGCCTTCACTAACAGTTGCAGTATGTCCCTTGCCCTATGCACATCTTCATATACATATAGATACAGACTGCTAATACATATGGAGGGTTCACAGTATGTAGATTATTAGATAATGTAGTTTACATTACCTTTGTTTCTGACAGCTTTTTTGGATGGCTGGCTTGCTGGCTGGCTGGCTGGCTGGCTGGCTTGATGGCTTGTTTTTTTTTTTTTTTGGTCTCTCTCTCTCTCTCTCTCTCACTCTGTCTCTCTCTCCATCCAGTTGCTGCAATGATATTATTGCATGTGTGGACTGGCAGTACAGGCTGCTTTTGTAGGTATCTGCACATGTGCATGTGATGGCCTCTGCACCAATTGTTGGCCAGCATTTACTAATTGCATGCAGTCTGCTGTGTGGTAATTGCAGTTATCACTGTGATTTCAGGACAGTGCTATAAAATGTTAGGTTAGGTAGGCATAGGCCTTTCAGTTTTGCAAGGTGGGGACCATGCTTGTTTGCTGTGGACACTGTTGTGTCAGTCAAAAGGTTAGTATGTCTCTCATATCTAAGGCTATGTTGTAGCCACTGAAATCCATGTTGTACTGAAACCCGACTGTTGCTTCTTCCAGTTAATTCTTCTCAGTGTGTATGTTAACTCACACCTAATAATGCTAACGCTGTTTACATGGGAGTATGTACTTTCCTGTGGGACTCGTGAATTAACTGGTATACAACAGTAGCTCTTGCAATGTGTTGCTATGGCTTCACTATTTTGCCTTTACATTCACTCCTTGAAGGCCTGATATTTGTCTTTACTGGAATGTGTTGCTATGGCTTTCCTATTTTCCATTTACATTCACTCCTTGTAATGCATGATATATTTCTTTCAGCAGCAATTTCTTATATGTTTGGTGTGGTTTGGTGGCACTGTATGCAGTCTGGTGCGGCCAAGGTCTGGGGTTTGACACTTACAAGGGTATCTTATTTTGCTGCTGAGCAGTAGTAGGGTCTTGTACTTTGTACTAACAGTTATGAATATCAGGCACATCCAGTGCTTGTAAACTGCTATACTGTCCTTAGTTTGTTAGATGGCTACATCCTTTGATATTTCTGGCTTGTACTCCTACTTGAGGGTGTGCTTGTGGAAGCAATTCTACAGCTATTCACAGAGTGTGTAACAGCAGACAGGCTGATATGCCTGTGTGTTTCTGACACTTGCAGGCCTCAGATATATATTTGAGCAACCTCAGGGAACGGTACATATCAGTGGGATACACCCGTGATATATTTCAGATATTCTGCAGTTGTGACTGTGGGGTATTTTGAGCATATGTATTACTACACCATTTCTGACATGCAAGTAGTGTGTACTTTAACTTATTGACGGTCACCATTACATGAGGTTCCCCACCTTTCTGCCTACTGTTAGTACATTTCACAGGGAGTCAGTGGGGCACAGGTACCATTTTTTGACAAATGAAGGACATCCCTGTAAATCAGTCGCAGGTGGGATGTCTGGCCTCATACCTATTCAAATATGGCGGTGTTTATCCTGCTCTGATACCGTGTGTGGTTTGTAAGGTGCTACTCTAACATCATTACCTCCTAGCATGGCTGTTTCTCTTATCACACTAATGTAATGCAATTCCACAAGAATTGCCAGTAAAGATACAGGAAACAAGCTTTGTGTAATGGCCTTCCTATATTCCCTTTACATTCAGTCCTTCTATGTCATGATATATTGCTTTCAGCACCAAGTTCATGTATATCAGTTATGGCTTAGTGGTAAGTCATGCAGACTAGTGTTTTCAAGGTCCTGTGTTCGAGACTGACAGGGGAATTTTATTTTGCTGATGAGCAGACTACAGGCCTTGTCATACAGAGTGACTAAGGCACTTTTAAGCAGTTGTAAGCAGGTTTGCGCTGGTTTGTGCGATGCTTACACAAGCGCACATGCACATACAACTGCTTAAAAGTGCTTACTCCCGCTAACACCTGTGCTAATTTCTTTTAAAGAAAAGAAAATGGGGAGATAGAAAAGTGGTGAAAAAGGGGGCAGAAAGAGGGTAGGACAGTAGGAAAACAAGCTCGGGATGTGCAGGAAGGATGTAGGGAAGGCCCATAGCTGCCCATTTCTTTACCAACAACAGCTGTGCATATGTGTGAAATTTGGTGTGAATTTTGAAACCTTCCACCCCCTGAGAGAGGGGTGAGGGCAACAAAATATGTTGTACAGCCAACGTTAATTATCAGTTGACATGTCCAGCAGACATGTCTGCAAAATGGGCAGCTATGTATGGGGCGTAATTTTTTTGTGGGAACAGAGTGCCCTTTTTTTATTTTTTTTTCAGGTGAGAGTGGAATGTGAGGTACAGGAAGTAGGCGTATTTGGGGAGGTAGGTTGGGGAGTTTAACAGACAAGACAAACAAGATGCATACAGAGGCGGAGTATGGCACATGTGGGGGGTAAACACAATTGACGGGGACGGATGTTTGGATATCGCGAGCCCATGAGCCCACAAATGGCAACAGTGGAACTGAGATCCCCACCCATGGGCAGTTACCACTACGCATTCACTGCCCAGGATGGGGTTGTGCTAGAGGCTGTATAGGACAGGCAGGCACACCCATGAGTTGTGCCACCCTCACCTCGAGCTGGTGTAGGGGATCAAGCACAGCATGCCTGATCTCGCTACACACCACAGACTGGACACTATGGAGGGTGAGTGGACATTCTCCTCCGGCCATGCTTGCAGATGGGGGATGAGCCCCATCCTCTGCAGTGCTTCCACCCGAAGGTGACACAGGGCCACCAGAGGAGGTTCCGGCCTGGGCACTGGTGCCAGGTGCACTCACCAGCTGAGGTGGGAGAGGTGGGTCTGCTGGAACCCGCCTTCCCTGCTGTCCTATGTTTATCAGTATTTTATGACATTTTGGGTTAGTAACAAACAACACCATTCAAAATTAGTTGTAACAGCATGCATCAGTATTCCCATTAACCAAACACCCATGAATTCAAAACATTGAACAGCAAGCATAACACATGCATATTTAGAACAACAGTACACAATCCAACAGCATGCACGGTTGATTGATGGCAACAGGCCATCAGGTTTGGATATGTGAACAGGGCACATGCATCAACGTACATGCAGATATGTATGAACCAACAGGACAAATGTCCATGGGAATTGATTGTGTATACACATACCCAGTTTGGTGTGGAATGGCATCATTTGTGAAAATGGGGTAGGGTGAAGAAATATTACATTAACAACTTAAACTACCTATGCATATGCTGTACATTCCTAGTAGCTGCAGATATATATCCCCTACATGTCTTTGTACAGTTTCCTATATGTAACCTTAGGAATGTTGGTGATGGGAATGTTACTGCTACATTAATATACATTCCATTTTTATTCATACATGTTCATATCTGGCTGTGTTCAGGTACAGCATCCTGCTACATTTGATTTATATGGCTCAAGACAACTGTGGATGTTCAGTATTTCATGCAACCATACTATCTCCATATTGCAAGGGTACAGCAACATATCCAAATTGTGGGACAGACACATTCCAGGTTCAGTAATTTATTACACCCATTTCACTATTTGGTTGTGGCTGTCTCATTCATTTCATTATGTACTGACTGCAGTATAACTTTATTCCGGACTTATTACAGCTTTCTTGGTAGATTCATACCCTCTTTCTCACACTCTCACTTTTTTATTTTTACAATTCAAGATGGTACTTAAATCTAGGCGTTATTAACATTTCTTACTTGGTTACAACAATCCTTTCCAACAGACTCACTTATTTCATATGGCAAATTTTAAAAGGGGGTGTATTTGACACATGTCTATCCTTTGTAGATTGATTACCAGTCATTTTCAGGGTGAACCAGTTATCTGATATTACAATACATGTGGAAACTCTGTTTCAGACTTGTTTAATGTTTATTTCTGGATTACAGGCTGCATCACTTATCTAATCTTACAGTACTAGAAGAATCTTTCTTCTAGGCTTATTTGAACTTTATTAATATGTAACAACACTGAATTCTTTTACAAGCTGTCTCACTTATATTCTATAACAATTCCAGCAAAATAATTACTAACCTGCCTGGTGGCGCAACCTCACCAGCCTATCAGCATAGGCTCGCTGATTCATGGAACAGACACCTGCAGCTGTAATATAAATGAAGTAATATTGGAACATACATCTCCATAATATAGGCTAGGATAATTTCTTACATACTTAATTACATGGATACTTACTCAGTAGTGGGGCGTTGGGTATTTGCCGGGCCTCCTGGATCCAACGGTTCAGTTGGTCCTGCTTACGTCTCTTCAGGTCCGCATGGTGGTGATGGACCTGTTCACCAGTCCTTGGTATGCCTGTGGCACTGGTGAGATCATGTGCCAACCGGTTCCATGCCTCTGCCTTGTATGCACCCCAGTGAACCTGGCCCTGCATGAGTTGAGCCTCATGATCATGGACTAGGAGCCAAACCATATATTTGGACTCCTCAACACCCCACCTCTGCGCTCTAAAGCGACTTCCCTCTCCTGCACCTGCCATTCTGACTAAAATGGGTACCACAATCAGTTATGCTGTGTATTCCCGCCTATGGGGCTTATATATGCTGGTTTTCCCGCACTTATCTGTGATTGGCCATTTTGGATATTTATCAGCTTAAGAAAACCTGCTTTGTCATGCTTCTATTTCCATTCATTCCTATATATACGCTAATACTGCATTTCTCAGTATGACTGTATGGCTTAGTGGTTCAGTACTTTGACAATGGTGCACAGTATCCTGGGTTCAAGCCTGGGCATTGCTTTTTTTTTTTTACTACTGTCTAGACAGACTAGGAGGTGTGTCTGTGTAAAGACAGTTTTGATACAGCTTGCTCAACATTGCCCACCGGTAAGCCGATTGGCGCGCTGCGCAGCTCCACGCAAGCAGCTTACGCTGGGTAACGCATTATTTGGCTATGAGCATGCATATTACACTGTGTGAAGTTTTGCTCAGCTGCAGGTACTCATTTTAAGTGTGTTAAAGCGGTGCTCAACTCCGGGCACTCATATTACACCTGTTAAACTGCTGCTCACCTGCGGGCAGTCATATTACGCTTGTTAGAGCGCTGCTCACCTATGGGCACTCATATTCGGATTTTTAAAGCCTTGCTCAGCTATAGGCACTTATAAAATTTTTTTATATTTTCTTGTGTCATATTTCTTCAAAATACATGGCCCATTTCATTACATTTTACTTAAATTATAGTTATATATATATACATATATGTCAGGGGATTGTTTCATGCTTATTTAACTAAAAATAGAAAATTATGTTGTGGGGGCTCGAACCATGACTACCTCCTCTTTGGCCAACGTCTCTACCGCTATGCTATTGCTACTTGGCTTAATTTGCATATTTAGATCTTATATGCTTTTCAATGACTGCTAACTGTGGCTGAGCGGAGGGCATACCCGCGCAAACCAGCGCAACTACGGGCAAACATTTTGGAAATTATAAAAAAAAAGATTAGACTGCTATTTTTACGTTTTACATTACAGTTGGGTTTATAGTCTGTGGGGGCATGTGTGGTGTTGTGTTCCTTGACATTTCCGCGGACTCGCTTGTGGGAGTTTACTTTCAGGACTCTGACTCTTCTGGGGATGTGTTCCTTTGCAGAACTCGGCATTCGGACATGCCCCCTACTTTCCTACATTGACCGTCTTAGCCTAGGGTATGATTCAGCATGCCCTCATGAATATGCATGGCATGCTGATGTCATACCATTAGACTACAGCCTCTATGTAAGACATATTAACTCTTACACGGAGGTTTCATGAATCCTGCCCTCTGTGTTCTACTTAATCTCATGCATATATTGTACATATTGTCTCTACTAGGAAAATGCCTTGGAATAAAATGTACCTATGTTCATTCGAAAAATGTACCATGCTCACAAATATGCACTTCAGCTTTGTGTTTTTAACTACTTTTTTTACTTTTCTATTGCATGTTACCTAACTGTTATCTTTTTTTTCACTATGTAACCAAAACTGTTCTCATTAATTAATCTCTGTAACTGTATGGAGCTTTTATCCCCAGGACTCAGCTAAAAGTGGACACTAGCTATCCAGTTGGATTATCCTGGTAAACAAATGTTGAATAAAATATATAAATAAAAATAAATCTCCATCTATGAAAAGTAATTGATTAAGCTATAAGTTGGATTTAAAGGAAAATTCGATGACTTATTCAAGTTAAGTTTTTAATTAGAGAATTTTGAAAATGTTTCAATGAAGTGCTGAATTTTTGGTAGATCAGTATTAGGTAAGGTAAAATAAAGGCTTAAGTCATCAGCAAAAGCCATTAATGTAAACTTTATATTATTTATTATAGGAATGTATTGAAGAGTTCTTTTGGTTATAAGAAGAAAGAGCAGCTCTATATATCCAAAGCAAAGAACACAGCTTCCATGAGACCTGATAGTATCCCAGGATTTATTCTGACCATCTCCCGCAAAGAGCTGGCTTTGCCATTGAGCACCCTATTCAACCACAGCCTACGTACTGACTTCATTCCAGCAGAGTTGAGAACTGATATTGTCATCCCCTTGCACAAAGGTGGTGCCACTATTGACCCTGAAACTATCATCCCATTAGCTTGACAAGTGTTATATGTAAATCCATAGAGCTTATTATTATTATGGATCTCATAAAAAAGGACATAGGCAAGCTTCAAAACTTGACCCCATCCATTTCAGATTTGTCAAGGGCAGAGCTTGTCTGTTGAACCTGGTTGATTTCTTTGAAACTGTTGCCAAGACCCTAGATGAGGGAAAGTCAGTACATACAGCTTACCTTAACTTGACCAAGTCATTTGACACAATCCTCCACTCCCTATCTAATCAGGTGGGTGGCCAACTGGCTCACTGACAGGACCCTCAAAGTCAAAATAGACACCTCTACCTCTGATAGCAGACCTGTCACTAGTGGTGTTCCACAGGGATCTGTTTTGGGACTCCTACTGTTTGGCAATTTCTCAGAGGTCCAATCAAAGACAGAAGGCCTGTGGCTGACCATGTTTATGGACGAATATAAGTTGGGTGCTGTCATTGACTCCTGAGATGATGTTAATATACTGCAAGAGGGCTTTACAGCAACTAATAACTGGTGCTAAAGTCATGGACTCAAGCTAAATGCAAAAAAATGTATCTTCATACCATTCGGCAAAAACATGACTCCTATTCATTACCACATCAATGGCAACCACCTAAGCATACACCCTTTGGTGAGAGACCTGGGCACTCAGATTGATAACAACCTCACATTCGACCACCATGTAGGAGCAGTGGTCCAAAAAGCCTTTTACTTGGTTCATCTCATAAGTAAAGGGATTGCATCCAGGAAAAAGGAGGTTGTTACCTCTATATACTCCTCCCTCATTAGACTAATAATTGAGTATAATGCCCAATTTGGGATGTACTTCTCCAAACATCTGTACCAACTGGAAAGGCCACTGAAATACCTCACAAAGAGAATCCACAGCCTCCAACACCTGTCCTATGTTGATAGGCTCAAATCACTATCACTCTACTCAGTATCCTACAGATTGCTCAGGGGTGATTTCTGTCTCACCTACAAGGCAGTCTTGGATCCTGCCCTACTATACATGCTCCATACCTATACCCAAAATTCTTGGGCTTGGAAGGGCCCCATATATATCTATATATATATATATATATATATATATATATATATATATATATATATGCGTGTGAGTGTGCGCACACACAGATACATATGTGTATATATATATATATATATATATATATATATATATATATATATATATATATTGTGTGGGTATATGTGTGTACATTCATATGTATATATGTATGGGATATATTGCCTTGGGAGTGTTGTCTTTAATCCTTATTTGTGAAGCTTATCAATGGAAAGAAGTTTATTAATGTAAAAATGTTCACTATTTCTTCTTTTTGGAATGGTATATTGTGTTATATGATGATGCCACTTTGAGTGCAAAGGTGATGTATATAAAAATGGCTTAAAGAGAGACTTCTGGTTTTATTGAACACTGATGATGCCGATTGGGTGAAACTGGTTTGCTGTTAGTAGTTGTTGTGACTAGTATTCTAAGTCATGAATTCACAGTGGAAAGATAATACATCTTGGAAGGAAACTGTTTAGTCGACCTTGTTTTCTACTGCTTATTATGGTATTATTCCTGTTTTAAGTGGAAGTAGATGCAAACTAGTGCTGAGTTTGGTTTGTCATACACATATATATATATATATATATATATATATATATATATATATATATATATATATATATATATATATATATATATATATATATATATATATATATATAAAATATAGGGTCAATGGGCATCCTTCTCTTGCTCTGTTAATAATTCTTATTGGAGATAAAGTATTATTTATATGTAAAGTTGTGTGTACGTTTAAGTATAAAGTTTTTACTGAATTTATAAAAAATTGTGGAAGGTCAAAATATTGCATTATTGAAAAAAGAAAATCTAGGTTGAGTCTATCAAGGGCTCTGGAAGCATCTAGAGCAAGTGCAAATATCAAATTGTTATTTTGTCTAGATAATAAAATCAGCATATCCAAAATTATTGTGTGGTCTCAGGTTTGACTGCCTTGAAGAAAACCAAATTAGTTAGGCGAGATTATACTTAGTAATAATAGTTTCAATCTGTTTGCCAACAGTGAGACAAATATTTTAATTTCTATGTTTTTAAGGGAAATTGGTATATAATTAAGTGGGTTTTTAATATCACTATTTTCTCTGGGAATAAATATTGTTTTAGAATTGTTTAGATATAAGTCTGTTATTCTATTTTCTTTGATGAAATTGAATAGATGTAACAGGATTTTTGAGATTTTTTTTTTTTACTAAAGGTTTTATAAAAGACTGTTGTATAGCAATAAGGTCCAGGGGCTTTACCCATCTTAAGATTGTTTATTATGCATAGGATTTCTTGTAAGCTGAAAGGTGCTGTAAGGAGGTTCTGCTGACTTTAGTTAAGTTGATGAAAAATCTAATTGCTTTAAAATGATATTTTTCTTTAGTGTAAATGACAAGTTTTGCTTTCCATATGTTTGAGAATAAATTCGTTCAAAGACTTGAGTAATTTCTATGTTTGAATTGTAAGTTTTGTTTTAGTATATGATTTTGGATATTAATGGAGAAGTTTAATAATATTCATCATTCTTGCTAGCATTCTTGATGGAACTTCTGTTCATTCAGAATACCGTGATAGCATTTTCATTTCATTGATTGATACTTGTTTTGTATATAATATGTAAGCTATTTCTGGAGATCATTTATTTTTTCTATGTTTGCACTGTAGTTTTGATAAAGTTCCTCTTCAAGTTCACCAATTTTCCCTTCAATGTTTTTTTCTTTTGCTCTATAGATATTTTTATAGTAAGATGCTTTGTTAATAAGTGTACCCCTGATCTGGGCCTTAGCAGCAACCCATTGTATATCAAAAGGAATATGGGAAAAAGAAGGGTTGTTTTTAAACTCATCAAGAACCTCATTAATTGCAAACACAAAACACGAACTAAGTCCCAAAAAGCAGCTAGAAAAAAGCTTGCAGAAGCACAGAAGCCCAATGAACTTCTTCTTACAAGTCTAAGAGGTCTTGTAGTCATAAAATACTTCTCCGTTAATGAAAATCCTTTAATGCGAAGCAACAATAAAAATACACGGAAAGTGAAACACTCAGTGGTAGTAGAATCCAACATAAAAACAAGGAATAAATCAAGCGCTTTCACCCGTTCCTATGACGGGCTTTTTCACCAATTTTCCCTTCAATGTTTTTTTCTTTTGCTCTATAGATATTTTTATAGTAAGATGCTTTGTTAATAAGTGTACCCCTGATCTGGGCCTTAGCAGCAACCCATTGTATATCAAAAGGAATATGGGAAAAAGAAGGGTTGTTTTTAAACTCATCAAGAACCTCATTAATTGCCTTAACAACGTCTCCTTTCTGAAGTAATGTAGGTTTAAGAATCCAGTTATAGCCTGTCCTATTGCTATTCTATGTATTGTTCTAGTTAATAGTAAGTGTAATTCAAGAATGGTCCAAAAAGAATTGTGGTTCTATCTGAAAGTCAGTATTGGATCTCAAATATATTTCTGAAATGAGGAAAAAGTCCAACCTTGCCCAAATTTTATAACAATGTGAGTAGAATGTAAATTTCTCTGATGTTTCATTTCACTTTTGAGAATTAAAGGGATCAAATAAATTAAAATCTGTTTTTAAGTCTAAATTGCTATTGAAGCATGAATATTGCATGTTTTAATTTTACTTGTCCTGTCAGACATATGATCATTAACTGCATTCAGATCTCCTCCTATAATATAATAATAATTAGGAAATTGGATTAGTATTTTATAAATTGACATTATAAACTCATGTTGTTTGGTGCAAGGTACATATAAGTTCAATAATAGTGCAGGTTTATTGCACAATGTATTTTTAGAACTATATAACACCATCTCCCTTCCTCATCTGAATTGGACTGTAATATGTGATCCTTTAAAGATTTTTGGAGGATAATTCTACCCCTGTACTGTTTAACTTAGTGTCTGATTTAATTAAAGACCAAATTCATTTTTACCTACCTCTTGAATCCAGTGACCTGACATCATGTGGGTCTCTTGAACAAATATTATTTGAACCTTTGATATGAATGCTAAGTGCAAAAATAAGCTTCTTTTCTTTTTCATTTGTATGCTTTTCACATACAATGAATCAAGAGAAGTATATAAGGGGATGGTGAAATAGTGTTTTCTCCGACCATATGTTTCATTTTTATCACATAAATTCAAAGGAAAGAAAAATGACACACTGCACTCAACTCTTCCTGCTATTATCCTGTGCCTAACCTCACTCCAAGAATGCCAGGAAGAGAATAAACTAGCAAAGCATAAAGAACCATAGAAGTAAACAGCTTCAAAATCTTGCATCCACAGATGTTCTTCATGACTTAACATTTTCACCCTATTTAACATAAAAGCATTTTTAAGCAGATTAAAACTATCTTAATCTCCCCATAACTCCGCAAAACTGTCATGTAACCCCGCTATAAAAAATAAACTTGTATTGTGTAAAAACACAGCAGAAATATTTTTCAAGTGGTGGTGCTGCGGTAGCGTTGTCGCCTCACAGTTAGACGTTGCCCGTTTGATTCTTAGTTAGACCGTCTTCTGTGTAGCAACATGTGTGAATGGGTGTTCCTTCATTGAAGGTTGTGCGTTAGGCCCAGCAAGCCAGTACGTAAAAATCTACTGCCAATCATTAGCAGACCGGAGTTCCACTGTGGCGACCCCTAACTGGGAAAAGCCAAAAGACACAAACAAACATTGCTTAAATTTGAACAGGTTAACAATAAACAAGTAAGCAAGTCATTTTTAGTACAACAGTTCACATTCAACCTGTTGGTTTTCTTATCTATATTATAAAATCAGTAAAGATATGTTCTAAATGATAAACTCATTTGTAATTTGAAAGCAAGGATCAGCTTTAATGCTTTCTTTCTCAGAAAAATAGCTCCAGTACACGAGAGGATTTTTGCTGAGACTTCCTTATGAAAAATGGCTTGAAGTGCACTGTATAAACTTTGTCGAGTATAAACAGAACCCAGGAGACCTCATGGCCATTAATAATGTTAAACCATCGCAGAAAAATCTTCAATACAAGACACATTGAATTTATAACTTTATTTGGTTCAAAAATTACAGTTTTAGTTAAAAAATTGTCGTTTCCACCTTTTCCATTATGTCTGCTGGTATTTGGTATACAGTCTTCTAAACTACTTTAACAGTCACCTTCATTTGGGCATTTTGTTAAAAACATTTAAAAGGCTTGTTTCTCATCTTCAGAGGACTCAACTGAGTATTTACTTAATTTCTCCTGGAATACTAAGATTGATGAGCATCTCATTTAGAATTTGACACTTTTTGTGGTCAAAAATGCACAAAATGGTGACAGTTTCTGTCGATGTTGCTTAATTTGATCTGGTAAATCCTGGGCAAAAGTAAATTTATTCCTGCTCCATGTTAATGTTTTTTTTTTTCTTTTTAGCAGCTGTTAGAATTTTAACAGCATCTTGGAAATTTAGGACTTCCATGTATACTTGTCTCATTTTATCCCATGTCTGTGCTGCTCTAAGTGCATGGTGTGCTCTCTCAATGGTAATTTGGCTTGATTCTGCCTGGTTAGCTGGGAGACAGCCAATAAATTGGTATAAAACTTCAATTAGTTTTGATTGTTCATACTTTTTGGGTATCCCTCATATCAAATGTTATTTCTTCTGTGTCTTGCTTTCAGGTCTAAGATTTTTTTTGTTGCAGTTCTTTAATAGTTTTAGTGTTGGATTGTGATGTTTCTTGTATCTGATTGACTTTTATTTCATTTTCTCGTGTTTTAGCTTCTGTTTCTTCTAGCCTGTTGTACCACAGTTTAATCAGTAATGCTGTCTGCACTTCGCAGGTAAGTTTCTGTATATTTATTTATTTTTTCCCCATTTTTTGGAGCTTACTGGTTAGCAGATGATTAAGTTAACCTCTAAAAGCATTTTGAGGGTTAGCTGACCATGTTTGCACTGGTTTAAGTGTTGTGACCCTGCCATTTTCATTGGAGCCATGCTGACATGGTGTTCACAGGTTGGCCACCATTTTGGTCTCCATATATTCTATTCAGTTTCATGTGCCTGTTTTAGAAGTTCAAGACTTGATAAAGCAAAGCCTTAAACTAAGAAAATGTATGTGCAATTTGGAAGCAGTAAAAATGAAAATCAGAACTTTCTGTTAAACATTTAAAGCATTAAGCATTTTTACAGAGGAACAAGCTCTCCTGTAGCCCCTAGTGTCAGCAGCTGACTACACTACATCCCTGGTACTAATGTCTTCTAATTTTCTGATCACTATAATTCAGAGAAGAGGGACTACACTGAGGTGCAGCATACTGGACTTAGTATACATTTCCCATAATAGTAAGCACATTCCTGCAATTCTGAAGATCACACTTATGTTTATTTAATGTACAACAGGATTTCTAGCTTGAGTCACAACAACAAAATAGCAATTTTTCACAATTGGTTATATAAAGCCAGTCTAAAGATGGAGTTAAACTGGGGCAAGTTAAGAAAATAGGTAATACATTGGAGGTCAACCAGCAAGGTGCTTGTGGCAAATTGTGTCATGTAGGCCATGTTGACCATGATTCTTCATAGGTTCATAGGTTCATAGGTTGGTACTAGGCTATCAGCCCTAGGGCCTATACAAGCCTAGCCACAACAATTCCCTGGCTATTTCTTCCCACATTATTTACTTTCCTGGACCCCTGTCTAGCAGGGCAACTGACGTGATCCCTGGGGTGAATTTCCTTTCTCCCATCCAATCGTCTAGGTTCCTCTTGAAGAGGTCCAAAGAGGCACTCTGCTTGACATGTATGGGCAATCTATTCCAGAGTCTGGGGAGTCTCTGGGTCAGGAACCTATCCCTCCAGCATGTTTTGTTTATTGTGATGACAAGGTTTAGATCCCTGGAGTGTGTAGCTCTGAGGGATTGGGATTTCTTTAAGTGTAGCATGTCCAACAGCTCTGGGTTTGACATGGCCTTGTATGTTAAGCAGAGATCGCCTCTGAGTAGGCGATATCGACAGAGTATAGCTGGAGTTTTTAAAGCGGTCAGCATAGGGCATCTGCTTTAGGCCTGTGATTCTTTTAGTGAGGTATTTCTGAGGCCTTTCCAGTTGTTGCAGATGTCTTGAGAGGTACATACCAAATGGGGCGTTGTATTCTATAATGGGTCTAATGAGGGATGAGTACAGTGGGACAATGACCTCCTTTTTTCTGGATGAAAAGCCCTTTGTGATGAGGTTTGCCACATAGAAGGATTTCCTGACTGTTGTGGCGATGTGGTTATCGAAGGTGAGACCACTGTCCACCTGTGTCCCTAAGTCTCTTATCACACTTTCTGTGTTTAGTGTACTGCCACCTATATGGTAATTCATGGATACATGTTTTTTCCCAAAGGGGATAACAATACATTTCTTGGCATTGAGCTTGAGCCCATGGCTCTGGCACCAAGCATCTGTTTCTGTAAGGCCCTTTTGTAGAGTATCCAATTCATATTCTTGGAAAACCTATATAGGTATGTGCAGTTTTGACTAATTATGTGTGGAGTTCCACAGAGTTCAGTCCTGGGTCCTCTCCTATTTGGTATCAACTTTTCTGAAGTCCATGCCAACACAAAGGGACTCTGGCTGACAAAGTTTGCAGACAATTGCAAGTTGGGAGCTATTATTAACTCCCCAAGTGATGTTAACATCCTACAGAGACCAACAACTGGTGTCAGAACCATGGCTTTAAGATCAATGCCAAAAAATGTGTCATCATCCCCTTTGGGAAAAACCCAGTTTGCATCAATTACCACATTGATGGTAGTCCACTGAACACAGAAGGCATTATAAGAGATCTGGGAACACAGGTTGACAGCAACCTCTCTTTCGAACACCACATTGCCACTGTGGTCAAAATGTCCTTCTATGTGGCACATCGCATTACTAAGGGTTTTGCATCCAGGAAGAAAGAGGTCATTGTCTCCCTCTACTCTTCCCTAATTAGGCCAATCATTGAGTACCATGCCCCATTTGGCATGTACCTCACTAGACACCTGCACCAACTGGAGAGTCCACAAAAGTACCTCACAAAGAGCATTCTAGGCCTTAAACAGTGATCTCTGCTTGACTTACAAAGCCATGTCTGACCCAGCCCTGTTAGAAATGCTACACCTAAAGAAATCCCAATCCTTTCTCACCACATGCTCCAGAGACTCAACAGAATATGCTGAAGGGACAGGTTCATAACCCAGAGACTGCCCATGCCATGGAAAAGACCTCCCATACATGTCAAACAGAGCACCTCACTGGTCCTCTTCAAGAGAAATCTTGATGAGTGGCTGGGAAATAGAAAATTCACCCTGGGGATCACTCTAGTTAATCTGTTTGACAGAGGCACTGGGAACTAAGCAGAGGCACTGGGAAGTAAGGTTGTATGACACAATGCCAGGGTAATCCTATGGGCTAGGCTTGTAAAGGCTCCAGGGCCATAAGCCTAGTACACACATATGAACCTATGAACCTAATGTTTTATTTGTGTAGGTGTTTTGCCGTGCTTTTTATTTTCACAAAAGTGCATTTTCGATAAAATGCACTTTCGCAAAAGTTTGTTTGCTCATGTACGTTTTTCTGAGACATACTTTCGATGTTACAACATGGATACACACACACACACACACACACACACACATATATATATATATATATATATATATATATATATATATATATATATATATTCATATATATACATATATATATATATATATATATATATATATATATATATATATATATATATATATGTATGGATTCACTTCATAACACTGAAACTCAAAACACTGAAACCAAAACACGGAAACTTCAAAATCTTGAAAACTGAAACTGAAAACACTGGAACTCAAAACACTGAAAACACATATCATACATATACTGAGTTTCTAAAGACAACCATAAAGCTTTCTTTAGCTATGTCAGAAACCTAGGAGGAAACTCCCAGATATGCTCAGAATTAGTTCAAAATGATGTGAAGATTACTGATCCTACAGACATTGCCAACATACTGGCTGACAGGTTCAGTGCAAACTTCTCCCCACCCTCCCCGCCTAAAGATGAGATATCTATACCAAATGATTGTAGCCCCCCAAACATCTCCAACGCTCAGGTGAGAACTGCTCTCTCCAAGGCAAATAACACAGCATCCATGGGACCTGATGGTGTCCCCGGCTGTGTGCTCCATGAACTCAATGAGGAATTAAACCCACAGTTAGGAGAGCTGTTTAATCTTAGTCTCACCTCCGGATACGTACCCAGGGAGTGGCGCACAGCGACTGTGGTCCCACTCCACAAAGGCGGTGCCTTTACCAACCCTGGAAATTACCGTCCCATTAGCTTGACTAGCCTGATCTGCAAAGCCATGGAAAGGATCATAATGGATCTAATAAATAAAGACATAGGGAATTTGCAGACTTTGGATCCAACCCAGTTTGGCTTTGTCAAAGGCAGATCATGCCTTTTAAACTTGGTTGACTTTTTTGAAACAGTCACCAAGGCCATTGACGAGGGAAAGGCAGTCCATACAGCCTACCTAGACCTGGTGAAGGCTTTCGATACAATACCCCACTCGGGTATCATTGAAAAACTCATCAACTTAAATGTAAACCCATACATTACAAGATGGGTTGCAAACTGGCTGAGTGACAGAACCCACAGGGTCAGAGTTGCTGGCGCCATGTCAGACTCTAAGCCTGTCACAAGTGGTGTCCCACAGGGCTCAGTCCTGGGCCCACTCTTGTTTGGCATCTACTTTTCTGAAGTACAAGCAAACACAGGAGGGTTATGGCTGACAAAGTTCACAGATGACTGCAAACTGGGCGCCGTAGTTGAGAACACATCCGACACAGATATCCTTCAGAAGGGTCTCACAGATACGGATAACTGGTGCCAGAGCCATGGCCTCAAGTTAAATGCCAAGAAATGCATAGTCATACCCTTCGGGAAAAATAAGGTTACCCCTAGCTACCATATAGGTGGCAATCCCCTGAACACAGAAGAAGTTATTAGGGACCTGGGAACCCAGGTTGACAGTAGCCTTTCATTCGACACTCATATTGCTAAAGTAGTTAGGAAGACCTTCTGCATTGCCCACCTTATCATGAAGGGATTCACATCTAGATCAGGGGAGGTCATAGTCTCCCTATACTCATCACTCATCAGACCAATGATCGAGTACAATGCCCCATTCGGAATGTATCTGACCCGACACTTGCAGCAGCTGGAGAGGCCACAAAAGTTCCTCACCAAAAGGATAAAGGGTCTCAAAAATCTGTCTTATGCTGCACGACTGAAAGAACTCCAGTTATATTCAGTTGCGTACCGCTTACTCAGAGGTGACCTATGCCTGACATACAAGGCCATGTCAAACCCAGATTTGATGAATATGCTTCATCTCAAAAAATCTAGATCCCTCAGAGCCACAAGGGCAGGTGACTTAAACCTCGACACGGTTATTAATAGGATGTGCTGGAGGGATAGATTCATCACCCAAAGACTCCCTATGCTGTGGAACAAAATCCCGGTTTATGTGAGGCAGAGCACCTCGCTGGCCTTGTTCAAGAGGAATCTTGACCAATGGATGGGAGATCGCAGATACACCCCAGGGGTTACCTCAGTGTCACTGCTCGACAGAGGCACAGCTAAATAATGGGCATAGTTTCTCCAAACTAAGGGGTGGCGTAAGCCACAAAACTATGGCTAGGCTTATAAATGCCCTCGGGCAGATAGCCTAGTATGAACCTATGAACCTATGAACCTATAAATCATAGCACCTTCTACCAAATGTAAGCAGGGGGCAAGCCCCCATGTGCCCCCCACACCTCCTGCTACTTATATATATATCAACTTCAAGATTGCACTTCAATGCACTAAGTGCAATCTTGAAGTTGATATATTTAAGTAGCAAGGGGTATGGGGGGGCACAGCCCCTCACATGGGGGGGGTGAGTGGGGCTTGCCCCTGCTTACACTTGGTAGAAATTGCTATGATTTATGTTGTTTAAACTCAGTATATGTATGATATGTTTTTTCAGTGTTTTGAGTTTCAGTGATTTGAGTTTTCAGTGTTTTGAAGTTTCAGTGTTTTGGTCTTCTATATTATGAAGTTTTCTCATTTTTAGTGTTTTGAATTTTCAGTGTTATGAAGTGAATCCACACACACACACACACACATACATATATATATATATATATATATATATATATATATATATATATATATATATATATATATATATATATATATATATATATATATATATATATATATATATATATATATATATATATATATATATATATATACATATATGGTTCTAGGTTAGAACATCGACAGCCGACATCACCGACAACGGATTAGCGGGCGCCAGAAGATCGACATGCGGAAGACTGACGCTACGGATCAAAACGCCGACGCCAAGGATAGTGACTTGGAAAAAGGCTGTGTGAGTATGCGGTGGTAATGGACGTTAGGGTGCGAGTAAGGTAAGTGTGGATATTGACAGTCTGTGGGGATAGGGGTGGGTTTAGGGGTTTAGTGATTTAGGGTCAGTGCGCGGGTTAGGTAAGTGTGCGGTAGTAGTATTTTTTGGGTTAGGGGTGGGTTAAGTGAGTTAGTGTTAGGGCGCGGGTTAGGTAAGTGTGCGGTAGTAGTATTTTTTGGGTTAGGGGTGGGTTAAGTGAGTTAGGGTTAGGCCGGGTTAGGTAAGTGCGGTAGTAGTATATTTTGGGTTAGGGGTGGGTTAAGTGAGTTAGGGTTAGGGCGCGGGTTAGCTGAGTGTGCGATAGTGACGGACCTTAGGGTAAGGGTTTGGGTTAGGGTTGTAGATAGTTGTGTATGTGAGGTTTAGTGTGGGTTTGTGAGGATTTTGGTGTGCTTGTGTTCTGTGTGTGGTTTTTGGACAGGGGATGTGTTTTGTTAGTTGATTGTTGTTATTGTGGTGTGTGCAGCGTATGAGGTTTCGTGTTTGTGGACCGTCGGTTATTTGTTTTTCGGGCATATGAGGTTTCGTGTTTATGGTTTGTCGATTATGTGGTGTCGATGTTTGTGTTGTCGGTGAAAGCAGCTGTCAATGTTATAACCTAGAACCATATATATATATATATATATATATATATATATATATATATATATATATATATATATATAGATACATAGATCTGCTTTATATTACCACATTACCAAAAATCCATAAAACTGAAGATAAAGTGGTGGTCAAGACCACAATAATGAAACTTAGAATGCTGAACTGCATCTTTTTACCCAGGGCAAGTAAACACTTGCCCAAAACTACACTACAACACACCATACTATCTGAAACCCACCTAGGTGGGGGAGCTATGCTCCCAACACCCCCAATGTGAGAAGGGCTTCACACCCAACCCCCCTAACTAAATATACTAAATCCTGGATATTACTACAGTGGGAGAAAGGGCATTATTCTCCACATTAGGCAAGTGTTTAATTGACCTGGGAAAAAAGAATCTGTTCTGCATTCTAAGTTTCGTTATTCTGGTCTCAACCATTTTATCTTCAATTTTCTGAATATTCTGTAGTGGAAAGTAAACCCATATATAAATATAAATATATATATATATATATATATATATATATATATATATATACATATATACAGACATACATACACTGAAAAATAATGCAGTTACAATGTCAGTCTTTATAAAATAAAGCAGTTTATTCCTTACAGCAAGAAAAAATGTAGGTTCTTCCAAACACTATAAAGCTTTTTTGTCTTTATTCAGAATAACACAATATCTTTGACACGGTACTAAAGTACTGTGGGAAAGAAGTTTCTAGACTAAAAGGGCTTCTTCTAAAGTTATCAGTAGAAAATATTCAAGGCTTTTAACTCATTTATTTAAAATTTGTTCACATGGAAAGTCTGACTACGGCAGAGCCTATTTTCAGCAGATGCCATGGAGAAACACTCCAGATGCATGACCTTTGAACATGGGAGGAAATTGGCACACCTGGAGGAAAGCCACGTGAATGCAGGGAGGACATCCACATGAGGCACCTCATCTGAGAATAAAACCTGAGATCCCCATGCTGGGAGGTGACAATGCTAACCATTGCACCACTGTGCCACCCATAAATACTAAATAAATAAATGAATACATTTCTGCAGCCAGATCTCACCTCTTTTACAGACATATGCTGGTAGAATAGAATATACACCAACTAAAGCGATATAACATTAATTTCTAATGCATGGTGCTACTATAGTCTCACTACTTGCAAGACTTTAAACAATATTTTCATCTTTTTGTCATTCATATGTTTTCCAGTTGTGAAAGACAAGCATATACACACACACACACACACACACACACACACACACACACACACACACACACACACACACACACACACACACACACACACACACACACACACACAAACACATGCACTCACAGTGTACCTTTCAACTTTGCCTGATTTTTCAGGGTTGCCCCCGATTTAGACACAAGTTGATTCAGATAGTAGCTCACTCTTAATTCCTCCTAAAACTGGTGACTTTTGGAGAAAAGGTGATGAATAACCCTTAATAATGAATGATAATAATTACAATTATAGACGTCTTTTACTTCAGAAATTGTATATTAATTCACATTCTCTTATTCTGTTAATGTCTCAAGCTAACAGTGATACAGTTTTAAAACTGCCCTGATTGTTCCAGATTATTTTGTGATTTTTCCCTGATTATTTTAAGACTTGACCTTGACTGGTTAAGAGTACACAAGCAGGCCTTCCCACCCCTCATACACACATGTACACACACACAGGACAGTGAATGAGAGACACAGGAAATGTGGACATAGATGCAGGTAGCTCCAGTCAATTATGTACAGTGAACTTTTGCTTACTGTATTTGCCTAAGTATTATACTGCGTCTACTTTAAAAATGCTTGTTAACAACTATGCCAGGGTGTTAAAGAAGCACAATCCTTTAAAGATTATTTTGAAACCATGCCATTAATTTAAGTATTACTTTTTGAGTAATTATTTCTGGTATTTCTATAGGTACATTTTTCTGCAAAAATATATACATCCATATACTTTATAGACATGTATAGAATATATAAAATCAAACTTTGTTGTGTCAGTGGTTGTTGACAACACAAAACCATTGATATGGTTTCTTCAAGAGCCAGGAATATTGAAGCAGTTCAATGGATTTGTGCAAGATCATGGAATAGGAAGAATCTCCTTTTCCAATATGTTGTATAATCTTGGGCCTGTTATATATTATATGTATTTTATATATTTTTATCACTCTTTTTAAAGGCTATAAAATTATTGTTCTTAAAATGTTTTGTAATACTTTGGAGATTTTCTCCTCAGGTCTCCACTGAAAATGGACTCCTACCCAGTCGAACTTTCTTGGTAATCAAATTTCAATATATATATATATATATATATATATATATATATATATATATATATTCACTTTAGAAGCTCAAAATGCTGAAATATCGAATTTCAGTATTTCAAGCCCATAAAGTGGAAACCTGTAAAGAACGAAAACTCAGAAGCGCAAAATTTAAAATCTCGCATACCAGAAATATTTGAATTAGTGCTTCTGCTGTACACAAACACACACCTTCCTCCCCACACACAAAAACAAGCTCTGTCTTAAATACTTAATTATTCTAACTCCAAGGTTGCAAAACATACAAAAACACACAAAACACCACCATACAAGCTATATTCTCCTCGCGCACACACATCACAGTAACAAAACAGACTAACACACACCACAGCCCCTACCCAAAACCCTTAACAGATAAACACTTACTTGAATCCATAACCACAGCAAAACGCCAGAAGCACCAATTCAACATCTCCAATATGCAAGATTTTGAATTTTGTGCTTCTGAATTTTCATTCATTTCAGGTTTCCACTTTTTGGGCTCGAAATACTGAAATTCGATATTTCAGCATTTCAAGCTTCTAAAGTAAATCTATATATATATACATATATATATATATATATATATATATATACATATATATATATTTATATATAGGTCTACTTCTGATTGTTGAAAACACACTTTCTCGACAACCAGAAGATCGAACCCATTTTAGTAAGCATGCACTAAATTGAAAGTGAACATTTTGCAAAAACTGGTTTTCCAAAGCACATTACAGTAGGGATAAGGAAATATATCATTTTCCCAACTGTAGTGCGATCTCGGAGTTAGTATATTTAAGTAGGGGGGTTTGGGGCACAGCTCCCCACATAGGGGGTGTGGGGCTGTTTAAAGTAGGTTTTTTTTGTGTTTTTCCAATTCCGAGAACCGGCTTTTGCGAAAGCGCACTTTCGATGTTGTGCACTTTTGCTTTAATGGGTCTTGATGTTTCTTGTTCAAGATTATAAAATTTTGATCAAGAAATGCATATAATATTATATATATATATATATATATATATATATATATATATATATATATAAATATATATATATATATTTATTTATGTAGACAGATACACACATATACAAATACACAAATGCCCACACATACATATACATATGTATTCATATAACAACTACTTTAGCAATAGTAAGCTTAGTTACAATTATTGTATAAATGTTAAGCTATGCTACTTTTCTCATTGTGAGATTATTACATTTTTCTTTTGAAAAGTACTTACACTGAAGGACTTTAAAAGGTGTTAACCAATGTGTCCTACTTTTACCATACTAATATACCAAGTAATAGAAAGTTCTGTCATCTTTCTTCCATTATTGCACTTAATGATTTCAGTTAAAGGTCTTCTTTCTTAACATTAATGGTCATAAAAGCCCATTTATGTAGAAATAGACCATCTGATTTATTGCACTACTAGAGCAAATAGTGTTTTGCAAAGGCACATCCTCAAAATTTTGAACATTTAAAACTGTCCAGGCAAAGATATGATGTGGTCCTGTTAACCTTTCATACAAATGCAAAGAAAGAAGGCTTGTGGTTTTAGTCAGAAGCAGTGCCATTACTCACAAAATAATAGTTATTTGTAACTAGAGTGTTCCATTTACCTCTGCCCTTCTTGCCCTTGTCATGGCTGAAAAGGGACTAAAATAGAGCAGTTCAGTTTTTTTGGCTAACAAATGAATAATTTTACTTAAAAATAATAAACAATTCACCAGTACTTACTGACTGTACAACATAAATGACAGAAACATAATATTAAAAGCTGTACTCTTCAATACATAGGAAAAAACTATCAATACAGCTTTCTTATTGAATCAGAAAGTGTATTTGAATATGCATTATTTTAGCTATGGACTTTAAAAGATTTACATCCCCTAACTCTAGTGCTGCCTTGTATCCAATGCTGTTGTTTTAACTAAACATCTGTGCTGATTTACAGCCTTGTTTGTTTGAACTTATTCACATTACTTTGTTTAACATATACTTATGTTGAATGCAGGTCTATTTCACACTCATTTAGACAGAAGTTTGTATATTTTCAGTCCACCATGCTGTTTTGTTGATATTGATGACAAGCCTCTTAACACATATATTTTGAAGGGTTCCCTACGTTAGACCGACAGCTCGGAAGATCAACATGCAAAACACCGATGCCAGAAGACCGACAAAGCAGATGACTGACAAGTCATAATTCCGACAGCGAAAACATCGACAGGGGTAACTTGTGAGTGCAACCCGGTAAGTGTGCGATACTGAGGGAGTTAGGATTAGGGTGTGGGTAAGGTAAGTGTGTGATAGTGAGGGACTTAGGGTTAGGGTGCAGGTAAGGTAAGTGTGCGATAGTGAGGGACTTAGGGTTAGGGTGCGGGTAAGGTAAGTGAGCGGTAATGTCAGACCTTAGGGTTAGGGTTTGGGTTAAGGTTAGTACATAGATAGTTTTGTGTAAGGTGTACTGTAGGTTTTTAGGTTTTCGTTGTGCTTGCGTTGTGTGTGTTTTATGTGTAACAGTGAACTTTTTGTTTTGTTAAGTGTCAGGATTGTGGTTTGTTGGGCATGTGAACTTTCGTGTTTTTGAGGTTTCGTTCTTCTGGTGTCGGTGATTTGAGTGTCGATCTTCTGAGCTCTTGTTTTAACGTAGGGAACCCATTTTGAATGCTGAATTTCCAAGTCTTTGTAAACTTCAGCCATACTTTATCTTAATGAAATAGGAGCATTAAATTAAATTTTTGCTCTCCCATTGCTTATTATGTTTACACACAGTAAATAGAAAGTATGGATTCAGCACTTATAAAAATGACAATATTTTACCATTTAATGACTAACACTATCTACATCCCATCTACAAGAAGAAACTATCTAAAAATGTAATCAGGGGCCTGGCACATTGTCTCAAACCATTAACATAATGCAAAACAGATACTTATCTGAAAAAAAGTAAAAATCATCAATTCTATTGCCATCTCAAGTGGAAAACCAATTGTCCCAGAGATGTACAGTCAAGCAATTTCAGCAAAGTATTCCAGTTTTCATGTACCAAGTGTTCATACTAAACTTACTTAGGTTCATAGTTACATATTAGTATATTAATCCATGAGGATCCTAAGAGGTATAGTCTTAAATTATCATGGTAGTTTAGCCTTATATTTTGTGTACAAATGTCCCATAAATGGGCAGACCAAAGATATGTTTGGACATTTATATGTTGCACTTATCCATGAATAGAAAGGTGTGTAACAGAAGAGAAATTTGTGGTTACCTGTCAATTCATCAAAGTTACATTTGAATAGAGTATGAGAAGTACTTTTCTTTATGTGGAGCAGAAGACAGTTCCAGAGAAGTAGAATTCTCACTGATGAATTCCTCCAACAAGGTATATTTTTGGAGCAGAAGAGATTGAGATCTTATGAGTATGTGTTTATGTCACCATTTGACTTGGAAATGAGTAATAGGTGTGACAGGATAAGGAAGGCTGAGGGTCTATATGCAAGGCAGAGGTCACCTCTCAGTAGCCGGTATGATACTGAGAAGAGTGACAAGGCATTGAGATGATCCACAT
>NC_056737.1:1478173373-1478208373 GCF_019279795.1 Protopterus annectens
TGATGAAGGATTCTGAGTTATCCGAAAGTGCTAATGTTTATGAATGTTCATTGTATTAAAGTTTTAATTTTATGACAGCTGTGGTGGTTGCTGCATTTGTTATTTATATATATATATATATATATATATATATATATATATATATATATATATATAAATGTATTATATATATATATATATATATATATATATATAGCTAGATATATATCTGTATACATATGTATATATATATATATATATATATATATATATATATATATATATGGATTCCCTTCACAAGTTTGAAGTTTCAAAACTTCAAACTGCAAGACCATTTTGAATGGAGATCGCCATACAGTGCAGAACGGGACAGTTACCATTTTCCTCACTGTAATACGATCTTGGAGCTGGTATATTTATTTAGCAAGGGGTGTGGGTGCAGGGTGGCTTGGCCCTCAAGTTATTTGTTTTGATTTTTTTTTTCTATGACAATTTCAAAGTTTCAGAACTGCAGTCTTATGGTCTTCTTTTGAAACTTTGAGCTGGTAGAGTAGATCCATATATATACATATATATATATATATATATATATATATATATATACACACACACACACACACACACACACACACACACACACACACACACATATATTATATATATATAACATATGTGTGTGTGTGTGTGTGTGTGTGTGTGTGTGTGTGTGTGTGTGTGTGTGTGTGTGTGTGTGTGTGTGTGTGTGTGTGTGTGTGTGTGTGTGTGTGCATGAGTAAATCATATATGTATGGACATATGTAAATTGTTGCCGGCACACACATTTAGTAACCACGGTGGCAGTGGTTTCCTATGGAGACGAGTAAATAAGGATTGAACCTCATCTAAGCTGCAGTCAGTAAATGTAGGAAAGCCATGCAATGCTTGATAACAAAGTCAAAAAATATGTGAAAAGTAAGTGAAAGAAGAGATAGGCATGAATTCAGTTTGAAGCTATGAAGTATATTGTGACAAAAGCATTCATTGTATTTGCACTCTTTCTAAGCATTGTTTTGAGCTTTATCAAGCAAAGTAATAATGTGGAAAAAATGCTTGTTGATTTCTTTCTTGGGTATTTTTAAAGAAATGTTATGACAGTACAATGACCTGGATGTGGACAGACCTAAGCTTAGTAATTTTTTTCTCATATTAAAGTATTCATTTATCTCCTGTCTGCTCAACATTATCAGAAAATAGGCATTTTATGAAGTAGATTGCTGTAATGGCTTTGATACAAACTTGACTCATCAGCTGCTTCGCTGTGAAGGTTAGCGAAGTATTATGCTGTAATCATCAAAACAGCATTTAATTAGCTGCATATAAAGTGGCCTGTTTAATTATGAGTACTTATCCACAGGGAATATTCATGTCTCATTTTTCAGAAAAATACGAACTTTGAACCCTAATTGAAAAGTACATATCCCTGAAAATATTTTACTGCATGTCCTTGAACTCAGCTTTCTGGGTCTGCTCTATAATAAGGGACTTTCTGTATACATAATTTCACTAGAGTCAAGGTAGCTATTAAAAATATTCAAGTTCAGGCTGGCCATGCTAATACCCAGTTTAACTTGTTTAATTTGAATTTACAGATAAAACTCTTTTGTACTCAGATTGCTTCTGTTACATGTTGCACATAGCTCTGGAGGGATTTATAAGGCATTCCTAATCAGGGTTTAAAATCATTGAATCAATCTATTAGGTGAGTAGAACTGATTTGTATTTTATGTGCCTGCAGGGAAAGCCTTCAGGGAAACTGCTGAAATGTCATGTGGAAGTACAATACCCAAAAAATAAAAGTGAACTTTCTGCTAAAAAAGGTAAATAAATCTGAAATAAGACATGAGTTTGCTTAAAGGGATAATGCGGGATATTTTGGGAAGCACTGAAGTCATAATATGATAAAGTAGGGTCTATGTTCAGCTATCGAAAACATAAACCCTTGAACAGTTATATATCGTATGGAAAACATCATTATTGAACATTACTGGAAATCAGTAAATGCAAAAAAAAATTCACTGCATGACTATAGTTGGCCAACATTGCAAATGCAACCAACATAACTGTATATATATATATATATATATATATATATATATATATATATATATATATATATATATATACCAACTCTGAGATTGCACTACAGTGAGTAAAAAGGCAAACTTGAAAGGTTTTCTTCACTTACCTTATGTATTGCGTTGCTTTCTGGCCATTTGATGATTTTTTTTTCTGTTACTGTTGTTCAGTAATGCTCAATAATGATGGTTTCCACACAATATTTAGCCGTTCGAGGGTTTATGTTTATGATAGCTGAACATAGACCCATTAAAGTAAAATGCAAGAGGAGTAAAATAATTCAGAATTATTTTACATCTGAATGTATCTTTTGCAAGATTCTACTCATGTCCAGACACTTTACCTGCATATAGAAAGTATACATATTTTGTAAAGTAAATTTAAGTACACTATTTCTACCAAATGCTAAACCTACAGTTGCAGAAATGAGTGCCAACTTGTGTTCCATAAATATTGACACATGAACATTATTACATATAGACATGCAAATGATATATAGTTTCTTGGTTATGTGTTACAAATATGAGTGTATTAATTAAACTAAAATAATAATGGTGATTAATAAGAATAAGAGTAATAATAACAGTAATGATAGACATAATTGAAAATCCCAAGGAAAAGGAAAAAAAAACCCAGCAATGATTGCAAAGGCAAAGATAACAGAAAAAGAACAACAACAGACTTTAGTATGGATAAATATGTGAACTTGCTTCTCTTAAAACATGAGTATGAATGTCACCTGACTGAAATGCTCAGTGTTGGTTTGACAGAACAGTGCAGTGGATTTCAATTTTTTTCTTTTTATTTTGTTTTTAAAGTCTGGTGCCAGATGATTGTCCACTCTGCTTTTATTTTGATATGTCTTTTAAAGGGGTCTATATTATGTCCGCAAAAAAACCCTTTTAGCGAACAACTGTTAGCCGAATGATAACATGCGAAATCTAACTCCCTTGAACAGCTATTCTAGCAAATCTATTCCTAGGGGGGAAAAAAACACTTGGCCAACCTAAAACCAGACAAAATTTTAAATCCCCCAGTGTGGGGGGCTGTGCCCCTCACACCCCCACTAACTAAATATACCAACTCCGAGATCGCACTACAGTGCGGAATAGGCCAAATTTCCAATGATGGCCAAGCGTTCTTTCCCCTAGCAAAACCTTTGCTGCAATGGCTATCTGTGGGAGTTAGATTTTGCTGGTTATCAATTGGTGAAGAGCCATTGTTTGAAAGGGGTTTTTGCTAACCCTCTTAAAATACCATTTCATGCAGTGCAGGCAACCTAAAAATTGCATCACAAGGATATACGCAAATGGCTGTGTAATAGGAGTCATTTTGAGAGGAGAACAAGAGAGGTTATAGTTTAATTCTTGTACGAGACACTGAATTCTAATTTAGTTTTTTTGTTATGACTATCTAAAAGTACTAGCTGTAGACATTCAGGGTTCAGAAGATTGCAACCATTTTATGTCATGTTAATACACCAAAAATAGGTGTTGAGAATGGATAGAATGTACCACAAATATGCATTATTCAAAACCTCATGAATTTCTCGTGTTGTTTGATGAGATTCTTGTACATCCATAGTATGTTGTACTGAGTAATTTTAACTACTCAACATTAATTGGCAATGTACCTCACAGCCACTTAGTGCAAAACATCTGGACAAAGTCTAAAATACTAGGATGATGAAGGTCCAAAAACAGGGACAGGTTTTAAATATTGCTCATATAAACTTAGAAAGTTGCTTGAATAACAAGATTTGTGTTAGCATGAGTTTTTTTAATGGATATGAAGTTTGAAACTCAAATGCATGTCATTATGCAGTGACTTCAATCCTCAATGATTTGTCAAAAAGCCACAGATTTTATGAGGAACATACCAAAAATATGATGCAAAAATCTGGACATTCTGTGAAAATCTTGACAGTTGAGATGTAATACTGAAAAACCTTTTCAATAACTTGTCATTTTGCAAAGAAATGTATAGATATCCTAACACTCCACAGTTTTCAGAATCGGTTATGGATAATACTAGGGGAAGTAAACTTAGATCTAGTGAACATTAATGTGGATAGTATTGCCTATAATATTAGTGTGGGTGAACCCCTGAGAATATCCAACCACAGTGCACTAACATTTCTAATTGTGAGATTTAAACCAACTGTAATTTATTTAAGAAATTCAACTACAGCAACATTATGCCCAAAATAAAGGAGTCATTACCGTTGCTTGAATGCAATTCTTTGCACAACACTAAGGATGCAGACTATTGCTGCAGTACACTTGAAAAGTTGTTGCATGCAACCCTCAAACAAACAGAAAATAAAACCAATACTTTCAAACAAAAGTAGACTTCCAAGAATTTGAAAATGAAAGAGTATTATAAATATACAATCTTGTATTAAAACAAAGAAAAATTCAGAAATAACTCCAAACTGTGAGGACATATAATGAATGATCCTAAAATAATTTCCAATGCTTTTAATGAACTCTTCTTGAGAATAGTTGAAAACAAAATGTCTGAGAATAATATTACTTTATGTGCCAAATCTCAATGTAATTCATGTTCTCTTATCACACTGAGCATTAGCAATTTTTCTTTAAATAAAAATAAAATAAACCTCTTCTATGGATCCTGATTTTGTAACATTATGTTATAAAACTTTGTCTGATTTAGATTTTTGTTGATTTTGTCTTTATAATAACTTAGAAAAGACACAATGCTGGCAGTATGTAAATTTTCTAGTATAACATTGACTGAATAGGGTAACGCAGATCAGGTAAGTAGTTATAAGCCTGCCAATCTTATATCTTAGGCAAATGTTTCAAAAGATGTTTACTTGATTTAATGAAGCTTGATAAAAAGTTGATAGAAGAAACTGATGTGTATTATCATGGATTCATTAGTGAATAATCTTCACTAGCAAACATGGTTGATTTCTCTGAACAAGTTACTATAGCAATGGAGTTAGGCTTAAAATGTGCCATTACATTGTTGGAGTTGGTTAAAGCTTTTGATTTATTACCCGATAATTTAGTCTTATGAGCTCTGATAAGGAACAAGTATACCCCATATTTGATCAGATGGATGTGGAAATGGTTAACAGGAAGAAAGCAGACTGTAATCATCTGAGGTTTGAAATCTGTCTCAAAAGATATATTGTAAAGAGTCCCTCAAGGATTGGTATTAGGGCCAGTGTTGCTTAATCTAGTTTTCACAAGCATTCTGAGGCACTGTTTTTTTCTGGTTAAATAAATATGCGGACAATTGTGAGGTGGGATTTACAGTAGTTAATGCAGATGATTATAATAACATCAACATGTACCTCTCCAAATTTTTAACTGGGCATCAAAGATAGAATGAAATTTTTAGCATTAATGAGTGTAAAATACTGTTCTTTAGAAAATATATCTTTTTATGTACCAATCAATCACAGGACTCTGTTCTTGGAGAGGTAAAAGAACATGAGGCTGGGACTGTGATAATAAGTAAATTGTAATTTTCAAAAAACTTTGACATTATAACAAGCCATGTCATGTGGCAAGTGAACTTGTTATTCAGGAATACTCTGTCTAGGGACGTAGACTCCATGATTACCTTGGATAAAGTGTATATGATGCCTATGGTAGAATATAACAACATTTTTTGTTTATACCTCTGGTCATCTCAAGCTTTTTGAATATGTACAAAGAAAATTCACAGAGAGCATTAAATTAGTAACAAATCTGTCATATTAAAAAGATACAATCTGCTTAACTTGTAATTTCATGGGTATTGCAATATTAGCTTGCAAAGCCTTCATAAGTGAAGAGCTGAGGGAAATGTTAAGCCTTAAACTATATCATGGTGTAAGACACGTAGATATTGCAATATGAAATATTGTGCTGCTACTTATGAGTAAGAACTAAAAAGCCAGTTTGTGACAAATCATATATATAGTATTTGGAACAGGCTTCCTTTGCATATTTGGAAATCTGGTAATGTGTCAAGATTTAAAGAGAGTTTTGATGCATGGCAATATGTGAAGGTTTATGATCAAATTTCTTGACATCTGTGTTCCCTGACAGGGGATCATAGACAGTAATAAAACATATGAAATCTATGAAACCTTTAACAAATGAAATGGAATAGAAAAATGAGATCCTAATTATATTTGAATGTATGGAAGGTGACCAAAGTTATCATTCATTGATGCCTGTATAGAAAATTGAACAGGTCTCTGAGCCTGACTTTAAAAAAATGAAATACATTGAAAATTTTTCATTTCTTGTATTACGAATCTCTGATATATGCAGCAACCATCTTGCAGCAAAAGACTATAATGCTTAGCACTACCAGTATCTGATGGTGTGCACAAGTTGCGATGTAAATTGTACCATCAATGGGTTAATTAACACAATTTCACTGATCAAAAGGTTATTAATCAATTTAAAGTTGATTAAAATAGCATATCAATCTTGGACGACATGTCACCCACACATGGAATCAGTATTTGTACCCTTCTAGTACCTGTGGAGACCAAGACACAATAGCTCTTTTCATATTTGCTACGGGTTCTTTCAGAGACCTGCTGTGTAAATAGGTATTGTGCAGCTCTCTGTTTCTAGAAAACTCAAAAAATATATGTCTAAAATGATGGCTGCACATGTGTACAATCATATATTGTTTTCTAAAACATCACAAGATAGAAGCCCCACCATGTGTGCCGTCTACAATATTGCATTCCTCCATGAGATACTGGATGCCATAAACTTACTGGTGTCATCATCACAGTAATCTGCCTTCTAAAACCTGAACAAAAGCCACATTAGAGTGATCAAGTGTACCTGTGGCTGGACACCAAGATTACCCATACAAGATATACCATACAATCCCACACTACCTCAGCTGCAATCTTGGTATAGCTAGGTATCTCATTTACCTATTAGAATACACAGTCAGCATTTGCTGTGGTCATGCTATAGTCTCTGTATGAAATATTATTTTATGTAAATCAGTTAAAAGAGCTACTAACTTGATAAATCATCCACAGAGGCAAGTGGGGTAAGTCCATCTTGATGTTAGTGTTGAGTGTTCAAGGAATGAGACAGCAACCATGCTATCCCTGCAGGGACACAAAATACTTCCCTGGCTCTTTTCTCGAAGCAGAGAGCTGTGCAATACCAGTCTTTCAGCTACTATGGAACATACATTTTTCTTGACTCAGTGTAGCATGTCACTTGCAGTGTAGCAAAGATAGCAGAGAACTATTATATCTATTTTTTATTATTATTTTTATCCTCAACTCTTGAGGCCGCTTTTTTTTTTGTTCCTCTCTCTGACTGAGGGATTGATGGATGTACCAGATCCAACTGACCTAGCTAGAGCTCTGCAAGATAACTCCCTAAATCTTCATTAAAAAGCATATAAAACAGTGCCATGAGTTCAGAGATATGCAGTTTATACTTGTCTGTAAGATGCATAGGCAAATTAAACTATATTGAATGCATATCTGTAAACTGCTTTATTTTTCTGCCAAACATCTATAACTAATGTTTCTTCTCATAACATTTGTGCCATGGACGATTACTTACTACAACAAGTCAAATAATGGCTGGTCAGCACCCTCTCTTACCAAAAGGTGCTGTCCATGTGTTCTAAGTGCCTATAGCAGAACATCATTTTCTGTTGGGCTGAAATTGTCCAGGTTCTGTTGTACACCTCATCCTCTAGGGATGCAGACTTCCATGAAGGCAAAGCACACATCTATAGGCTGTATACCATCGGACTGGTAGGATGACAGCTAGAGATATGGGTAACCTATCCATCCATCCATCCATCCATCCATCCATCCATCCATCCATCCATCCATCCATCCACCCACCCACAACCCCTTTTTCACATTTTGCACATGTGGTTAGGTGGGTGTCACTTCAAAAGTGGATATCCCTATACATACCATACAATAATAAAAGGGACAGCTATGTTGGTTTGCCTAGCTGTATAGACATATATGAGAATATGTAGAGTAGGGATATGTGCCATCAAATGTGTATTGGACAAGACAATCATTCCTGATGCTAATATTTGTGGGTAGTTTGGCAGCTGCTATTGACTTTGTCCTAAGGTAGTACAAGGGGAGGAGTGTGGATTAAGGCAATGAGATGAAAATACATTCCTTCCTGTAGTCCTGGCTTTGATTCCATCAGACTCCATTTGCCAGCTGTGAGACTCTAAGCCAGTCACTTAACCAGACAATGTACAACACTCGTTCCTAAAAAGGGTCAATTACATTACGTCACAGAAGACACACACAATTTTCTCAAAAAAAGATGCTAAACACTGAACACATATGATCTGGGAGTATTCTATGATGA
Source organism: Protopterus annectens (assembly GCF_019279795.1). Classification (NCBI taxonomy): domain Eukaryota; kingdom Metazoa; phylum Chordata; order Ceratodontiformes; family Protopteridae; genus Protopterus; species Protopterus annectens. The sequence continues at coordinate 1,478,181,824 of NC_056737.1, forward strand.
CAGTTTTTGTTTAATATGTATGTTGTGACAGAGTATGCTACAAATTGTTACTTGTCTACTTTGTCAGACTGTGCTGATCAATCTATGTAGATGTTTTAGGTGGATTAATACAATATTAGAGGGGTGTTTGCAATAACTTTAGCTATACATTTTTAAATATTGGAAAGTGAGAATGATGGACTGGATTAAGGAAATGCTTTATAATATTCATAGAGATAGAGTCAACAGATAAAGGGTAAGTATCGATGCACTTTTATCTAATGTTGGTTCATGTTATTTTTTGAACAGACTTAGTGTTCTTAAAAATTTGGTTCTTATGTATTGATTTCTATTTATGCTTTTTTTTCTTTTTTCTTGTGTTATGAGGTTGTTTCTTTCAATAGTTTTCTATTAAAAAAACATAAAAAAGGAACAGTTGAGCTATTGGCTTACTTGGCTTAAAAATAAATAAATAAAAATTGAAAAATACAAATATGTAGCATATGACTGCTGTACTCAACAACTAGCGAATATACAGAGAGGCCATATTATCACCATAACAATGACAGGAATGTACAATGACAGGCTGTTCAGATATTATGGGCTACCTTGCTTCCAGTACAATCTACAAACCTAACGCATGTGCAGACAGACATATTTCTTTTATTAGCCTTTTGTAATATTAATTCCAGTGCAGGGATACCCATTAGAAAATAGCGACTGATCACTTTTACAGTACTGTATAACTAAGACTTCCTCTAGCCTGGAGTAATGCTAGTATTTGTTCCACTCCTGTTGCCCCAACATTCAAGATAACAAAATTGTAGCTAGGGTGGGATGCGAGCGGTGACTGCCTCAGTGCATGCAGTTTGGGGCTGCAATTGGCCCTGTAGAAGAAGTGCCAATCTGTCCATGCAACAGTATCCATTTAAGCAGCTCCTTGAATGACATTGTCAGTGGTGCATTTTCTTGGAAATGAGTGCCATTTGGTACTTTCAAGGCTGCAGTAAGTATCAGTAATTATGTGAACAGCCATGATTTCAGTTGTGGGGGGGGGGGGGGTTACAAACACTAGGAAGGAACTATGATTGCTGCAGTTTATCAGTTTATGAAAGATGTTACGGTGTAGTAAAGGTAGCACAAAGCTGCTTTATCATCTATCTACCTATCTATTTATCTATCTATCTATCTATCTATCTATCTATCTATCTATCTATCTATCTATCTATCTATCCAATCTATCTATCTATATTCACAACTCTGGACAATGCTTTTTTTCCCCTCAGCTTGCTTTGATCAAGGGATGTCCCAGATCCAACTGACCTAGCTACAGCTCTGCAAGATACATCTCTAAGTCTGCATTAAAAGACATATAAAATAGCAATTTGCCTTCAAAGGTATGTGGCTTTATACCTGTTTATAAGATGCACAGGCAAATTAAGCTACTTTGAATGCATATTTATAAATAGTTTTATTATACTGCTAAGCAGCTAACTGCCTATACTCACCCTGACACTGCAAGGGCACAGACTTTTGCCACAGACCTTAATGAAATTGTATTTCTTCATGTCTGCAAAAATCATGTTGTAAGCATAATTCACATGCTGCTATTTTGTTCTTCCTTAAAATGATACTATGTTTAAAAGAGATTCCGAGGAATGGAAACACTGTTTGCTTGCATGTTGCAAGAAGGACAATGAGATCATGCCTTATTTCCTTCACAGCTGTTTCAGGGAACACCGATGTTGCTTTGCCACCTATTGGGCTTTTGTGGTGGTGACTTCAAAAACATTGATGCCCTGCATCATGTGTCTGAAGAGATGATGATCCCATTATGAAATTATTCGCAAACAATGTTACTCTTGTGAAGTTACATTTATAGGATGAGTTACAAAACAAAAGGGCAGTATGTGGATAAAAAATACTGAAAACTACTAAAAATACTGAAACTAACTTCTCCAAATTTCAAACATTGCCAAACAGCATAAATTATAGAAACCTAGGGAAATGTATGTCAGAAACAATAGATAAAAAGAGGAAAAAGTGGTGTATAACTCCACAGCTACATTAGAATGGGGATAAGTGCAAGCTTTATAATCCCTAAAAGTGGTTTTCGGTGATTATGATTCACTGTGTCATCTCTCACTGTCAGAGCTATCAGCTGTACAGCTGTCAGATTCCATGTGGACATATTCAACTATTTATTAAATTCCCACCAAAAAATCACTGCACAGAAGAAAATAAGAATGATGAAGCATATCAAACCCTATCATATTATGAAAAGAAAGGCAAATGCTAAGCCATAAATACATTCCACAGTCATATAAATAATGAATGTGGAAACACCAGAGCACTGACAGCATAAGGTACCTAACAACGCACATTTTTTTTCAGAATAGCAGCACTGCAAAACCCATAAATAGCCCACACTCAAAAAAGCAATACTTTCTACATAAACTCTGGCCAGTCAATCCAAACACCATGCATTAAGGATGAGAACCTGACTGTTTTGATGCTTTTACTGGATTGAAGAAAAAAATGTAATTATGGCTAGACTCAGAAAATCAAGAAGGTGAGTGTTGTTTTTAGCACTTTTCCTCACTTCTCTTAGCTTGTGTGTTCTCATAGTTAGTAAATATATCTCACAGCTTGCCCCCAAATAAGTAAGCATGGGGGGGGGGGGGCACTGACTCCATGCAAGAAAAATAAAAAAAAAATGGGGAGTGTTGCTGTTTTGAGTTTAACTGTCACCAAGCATTAGATGCTTTAAGTTAAATAACTGAACATTGATTAAATGAGATGCAGTTATTCACAGAAAACATATCAAATATATTTGAAATGGTAAGCAAACTGTAGGAAGAAAACAGAGCTGTAGAAATAACAAAATGTATAGCCACACAGCTATTCCAAATCTGTAGGCATCTGTACATTCCCCTTACATACAGATGGCACACATTATGCTTTTTGAAAATCAATAACCCCAAAAGTAATTTGTCTGGATTAAATATATCTTCTTCTTCTTTTGGCTGCTCCCGTTAGGGGTTGCCACAGCAGATCAACTGTTTCCATTTCTTTCTGTCCTCTGCATCTTGCTCTGTCACACCAACCATCTGCATGTCCTCTCTCACCACATCCATAAACCTTATCTTAGGACTTCCTCTTTTCCTGTTACCTGGCAGCTTCATCCTTAGCATCTTTTTCCCAGTATACTCTGCATTCCTCCTCAGCACATACCCAAACGAACATAATCTTGCCTTTCTGACTTTGTCTCCAAACCTTCCAACATGGGCTGACCCTCTAATATACTTATTTTTAATCCTGTCCACCCTTGTCACACCCAGTGCAAATCTTAACATCTTCAACTCTGCCACGTCTAGCTCTGACTCCTGCCTTTTTGTCAGTGCCACTGTCTCCAACCCATATAACATAGCTGGTCTCACTACCCTCTTGTAGACCTTCCCTTTTACTCTTACTGGTACTCGTCTGTCACAAATCACTCCTGGCACTCTTCTCCACCCACTCCATCCTGCCTGTACTCTCTTCTTCACCTCTCTTCTACACTCACCATTACTTTGAACTGTTGATCCCAAGTACTTAAACTCATCCACCTTAGCCACCTTTACTCCCTGCATCCTCACCATTCCTGTATCCTCCCTCTCATTCACACACATATATTCTGTCTTAGTCCTGCGGACCTTCATTCTTCTTCTCTCTAGAGCATATCTCCACCTCTCCAGGGTCTCCTCCACCTGTTCCCTACTCTCACTATAGATCACAATGTCATCTGCAAACATCATAGTCCATGGGGACTCCTGTCTGATCTCATCTGTCAACCTGTTCATCACCATTGCAAATAAGAAAGGGCTCAGAGCTGATCCTTGATGTAATCCCACCTCCACCTTAAACGCATCCGTCACTCCCACCACAGACCTCACCTCTGTCACACTACCCTCGTACATATCCTGTACCGCTCTTACATACTTCTCTGACACTCCCGACTTCCTCATACAATACCACAACTCCTCTCTAGGCACCCTGTCATATGCTTTCTCTAAGTCCACAAAGACACAATGCAACTCCTTCTGGAGTAAATCTATAAGTAATCATGTCTGGAGTAAATATATAAGTATGTTTATTACTGACTGAAAAGTTACAGAGTTCTCCAGTGCTGCACACATGTACATGCCATTTGCAAGCAGGCAGATCCGGTTCTCTATATCCTCCAGATATGCCTGAATGAAATATCTAAATGGCAGAATAGGACCAAAGTACACCCATCCTCATTTTCATAATCTCTGACAGGGAAACTGTCAGTAGAACTGTCACCTTCCTACCTTAAAATATACTGTTGTCTAGTTCCTCAGTATGAATCATACCTCAGAACTGTTAATACAAAAATGCACAGCTGTTTTTAATAACATGAAATATTTTACTTAAGATTATATAGAGTTGATCTACATAGAAGGAAACGGAGACACACAAAATTAACTACATGGTATTCTATAAAAAGCAAATAGACAATCACACAAAATACACAATACAATATTCTATACAAAGTTGTTCGGTCAACTGGTGTACAACTCCGTATACTGTTCACAAAGAGTACCTTGGAAAAGGCTTAAAGTCTCATACCAGTGCATTCCATGATTTCATCTCTGTCCAGTCCTGACTTATTACTGACTAACTCACAAAAATAGTAGCTAGCAGCACAAAAATCAACCAGTAATCCACCAAAATGCCACTGGAGTCGCAGAGAAGAAACCAGATGAATTAATAAATGTAATTTAATGTAGATCACAAAAATCATTAACGCACTTCACATAAATGATAAAAACATGCGTTTTTGTCCCTCTCCACCAGGACTTCATCAGACAATTCTATGATCAATCTCATTCCTTTATATACTTTAATTAATACATATTTATCCAATAAAATGATGCAAACAATTAAAATTGAAATTCAAATATACCAATCTTGTTCATCTATTCATGAATATTAAACAGTACTAATAAATATTCATGAAAATAACCAGACTTGAAATCATTCAGACTCTTGTAGATACAGCTCCCTCAAGTGTGCAAAACCTGCAATAACATATCAGCTTTTCATGTTAAAAAGTTAAAAATTGATACATTTATTACATTTGATATATATATATATAAACTATTTAATGTTTTATTAAGACCTTTAAATGAAAATTTTAATAAATAATCATATAAATATTCAAGAATAAATAATTGATTATTTTTAAATATGTTAAAAAATATTGAAATATAAAATGTGTTTTTGTGTATTTATTCAGGATCATCCTTGCTATAACTTCAACTATTTCTCTAATTTTATTAGCTTTTAATTTCAATAATGGTCTGATAGAGACCATCTCATTTAGTCCAGGTTTCCTACTTGCATCCAATCTCACCTGCCACCATAATTCATTGTTCTCCAGGATGTCTTCCCATGGACCCCGTCTTATATCTCATTTGACTTGCTCAATTATAAACCATTGATACTTGGCTTCCTTACAATCAATACCATGTTTATATAATGCATTTGTCTCTTTGGACTTACTGATGTCATATATATGTTCATATATCCGTTTTTTTAAAGCCCGCTCTGTCTTGCCTATATAAAATGATTGGCACTTCTGACAGGTAACTAAATACACCACTCCTTGGGTGTCACAGTTGTAATAATCCCTACCTCTTAATTTCATGTTCCTACTTGGGATGTATATCTCTTCTTCGTTCATAATATAAGGACATTGTTGGCACCTTCCACATTTGAAAGTGCCTTTCTTTCTGTAACATGCTCCTTTATTATTTAATACTTTGCTTTCAAACATGTTACGTATACATATTGAATTCTTATATGTGACATGAGGTGTCATAAACTTGATTTCATCCATATCTGTGAAGGATAAGAATTTTTCCCATTCCTTATCTATCATACTTTTCATATTTATGTTAATAGAATTAAACTCAACTGTTAATCTTTTTGTGTTTTTTGTGTAGTTTTATCATTTTCACTTACACTTTTTTCTTCGTTCAAGTTCCTACTTTCCTTTATCCCTTTGATGGGTTCAAATCTATCTTTCCTACCTATCTCCACTTCTTTCCTGATATCCTGGATGAATTTATTAGGGTAACCCCTTTCCAAAAACATAGTTTCCAATTTGTCACATTCCTCCTTAAAATCAATGTCCCTACTTGTCATCCTAGAACCCCTCACAAACTGTCCCTTAACTATATTTTTCTTACAGTGTGAGGGGTGGGAACTATTATAGTGTAGGTAGGAATTACAATATGTAACTTTTCTAAACACCCTGGTTTCGAATCTGTGGTCAAATTTAATGACTTCAACATCCAGATAATTTAAAATATCTTCATTTAAAACATATGTGAATTTCATTTCAAAAATTTTGTAGTCAAACTGATATATTTAAAAAATTCCAGGAATTTTTGTATTCCTCCGGTCCAAAAAATCACAATGTCATCAAGGAATCTGTGGTAGAATGTCCAATACTTATTAAAACTAGAATTTGTGATATATTTTTCTTCCCATCTTGAAAGAACAATATTTGCATACGTAGGGGCACATGCTGCACCCATGGACACCCCACTAATTTGTTGATAATATTCCCCATCAAATATTAAAAAATTATATTTCAAAACTGTGTCCATGAGGGCAACTGTGGCTACCTTCTCCTCATGTGTCATTTTTTGATCTAAATAAATACTTGTCTCAAAATAATCCATCCCCTCCTTGTATGGGATACAGGAAAAAAGATCTATAATATCAATAGTTATGAATATTAAGTCATCTTTATATACTTCGGGTGTGAGTTCCCTTAAAAAATCCCACGAATCCTTTAATATTATTTTATTATTGACCCATATATGCTTTGCTTTTTCATCTATATATTTAGCCAGGGGTACTGTCTTAGCACCTTCAGCTGTCACAATGGGTCTGGGGGGGGGGGTCCTCTTGATTTTTATGGATTTTGGGGATCCCAAATATAGTAGCTAATCTCGGATGTTTGTTTTCTAAATATCTGTATGTCTTGGTATCAATTACCTTCTCTGTTACCAAATCATCTAACAACATATCTATCTTTTTATATGCTATTTCAATTTCATTCTTTGATACCGTTCTATATTTACTTTCATCTCTCAGGATAGAATTCATTTTAGCTTCATACAGTATTTTATCCATGATTACGATACCCCCTCCCTTGTCAGGTTTCATTATCCTCACTTTCTGATTGTTTTTTAGTTCTTCTAATATTTCTTTTTCTCTTTCTATCAGATTGTACTTGTGATTAAAACTATTCTTTCCCCCTACTTTTCTAACTTCTTTTTCCAATACATTTTCTAAATTTTTGAGCTGAGGTAATAGTGGTGGGTTATATAAAGAACTCCTAGTCAATCTAGCCCCTTCACTATCATTTCTTTTGAACCCAGCTCTTGTGGTTAAAATGGACAAGTTAATTTTCCTAATGAATAATTTGATATCCAATATTGTTCCTGTCACATCCCCTTTACTAGTTGGGATATATTTTAGACCCTTACTCAGTAAATTAAAATGATCTTTAGTCAACAAAATATCACTGAAATTATAGATGGAGAAACCTCTATATGTGTTTCTATCTTTCTCAACGATAATATCTTGAGAATCATTCAAACTTGCTGTAGAAGAGGGGATACGATTTAATATCCTCACCCCCCCCCTTCTTCCCCCTCTTACCTGAAAATTTCCTCTCTTATACTGTGGCTGTTGAAACTCATCTACATTATTCCTTAAAGGGGGAAATTCTTCATCATACACATCCATTTCCCCCCCACCCCTCTTCTTTGTCTCTCCTTTGATGATCCTGTTGATAAAATATTTGGTTATTTCTGTTATTATTAATGTATGCAGGTTTAGGGTAACTGGTATTATTACTATATTCCTTGATATCCCTATTCAGTTTCCCCATTTTACGCTGTATGATAATCTCACATCTTGAGTCAATGTCTTTTCTAATACTGAGATATTTTTCTTTTTCTTCCATAATACTGTAAATTAAATCATTCTTAATACACATGTCTAGTTCATGAATATCTCTTCCCAGTATTTCCTGTCTTCTTACATTATCTTCTATAATCAACTGGACTACTTCCAGCCCACATTTGTTAAATACTTTCACCAAACTCTCATGAAATAATAAACCATTTTCCACATTGTTGGGATACTTATACATTCTAAGTCCCTTAGGGACTATCTCTTTGCGTAAACATCCATTAAGGTAACCATTCTCAATGCTCAAAGTCCTGTATTGTGTCATTAATTTCTTAAGTTCATGTAATTTATTTGTATACGAATGACCTTCACCACAATTTTTATAGACTTGTTGATTTTCATTAATAAATAGAAAATCTTTCTTTAACCACTCAGTTGTGGTTTGAAAGTCTAATACAACAGTACCTTTTGATGCTGGTAAAGATTTGGGTCTAGCCCCCTGCAGATTATAATTCCCATCAGTCGCTTCCATTCTTCCTGTCCCTACATCCAATATTCTAGGCGTTCTCATGGGGTTAAAGTTTGTCCCTTCGATATCGTCAGGGTCGCCAGCTGCATCATCCTCGCCAATAAGCTCCCTCTTTCTTTTGGACATTGGCCCCAGGAGTCCTTCAGATGTACCGCTGTTAATATTTATGGTCGTTTTGGCAGGAAGCAAGCTATGACACAAAGGAGTGAGTAAATCGATTAATTCCGTCAATTGGCCAATCAGCTTACGCGTCTGGCCCACGTCTTCTTGCTTTTCCGAATTCATGGTACTGTGTTCACGAACACAGTTAGTCTGCAACTCTCTCTCCACTAAGAAACAACTCCAACTCACAAAAATAATAGCTAGCAGCACAAAAATCAACCAGTAATCCACCAAAATGCCACTGGAGTCGCAGAGAAGAAACCAGATGAATTAATAAATGTAATTTAATGTAGATCGCAAAAATCATTAACGCACTTCACATAAATGATAAAAACACACGTTTTCGTCCCTCTCCACCAGGACTTCATCAGACAATTCTATGATCAATCTCATTCCTTTATATACTTTAATTAATACATATTTATCCAATAAAATGATGCAAACAATTAAAATTGAAATTCAAATATACCAATCTTGTTCATCTATTCATGAATATTAAACAGTACTAATAAATATTCATGAAAATAACCAGACTTGAACTCATTCAAAGAATCTTGTAGATACAGCTCCCTCAAGTGTGCAAAACCTGCAATAACATATCAGCTTTTCATGTTAAAAAGTTAAAAATTGATACATTTATTACATTTGATATATATATAAAAAGTATTTAATGTTTTATTAAGACCTTTAAATGAAAATTTTAATAAATAATCATATAAATATTCAAGAATAAATAATTGATTATTTTTAAATATGTTAAAAAATATTGAAATATAAAATGTGTTTTTGTGTATTTATTCAGGATCATCCTTCTATAACTTCTCCTATTTCTCAAACTTTATTAGCTTTTAATTTCAAGTAATGGTCTGATAGAGACCATCTCATTTAGTCCAGGTTTCCTACTTGCATCCAGTCTCACCTGCCACCATAATTCCTTGTTCTCCAGGATGTCTTCCCATGGACCCCCTCTTATATCTCGTTTGACTTGCTCAATTATAAACCATTGATACTTGGCTTCCTTACAATCAATACCATGTTTATATAATGCATTTGTCTCTTTGGACTTACTGATGTCATATATATGTTCATATATCCATTTTTTTAAAGCCCTCTCTGTCTTGCCTATATAAAATGATTGGCACTTCTGACAGGTAACTAAATACACCACTCCTTGGGTGTCACAGTTGTAATAATCCCTACCTCTTAATGTCATGTTCCTACTTGGGATGTATACCTCTTCTATGTTCATAATATAAGGACATTGTTGGCACCTTCCACATTTGAAAGTGCCTTTCTTTCTGTAACATGCTCCTTTATTATTTAATACTTTGCTTTCAAACATGTTACGTATACATATTGAATTCTTATATGTGACATGAGGTGTCATAAACTTGATTTCATCCATATCTGTGAAGGATAAGAATTTTTCCCATTCCTTATTTATCATACTTTTCATATTTCTATTAATAGAATTAAACTCAACTATTAATCTTTTTTGTGTTTTTTGTGTAGTTTTATCATTTTCATTTACACTTTTTTCTTCGTTCAAGTTCCTACTTTCCTTTATCCCTTTGATGGTTTCAAATCTATCTTTCCTACCTATCTCCACTTCTTTCCTGATATCCTGGATGAATTTATTAGGGTAACCCCTTTCCAAAAACATAGTATCCAATTTGTCACATTCCTCCTTAAAATCAATGTCCCTACTTGTATATAAGTATGTTTATTACTGACTGAAAAGTGCTTACAGGTCCATATATTGCCTCTACAGAGTTCTCCAGTGCTGCACACATGTACATGCCATTTGCAAGCAGGCAGATCCGGTTCTCTATATCCCCCAGATATGCCTGAATTAAATATCTAAATGGCAGAATAGGACCAAAGTACACCCATCCTCATTTTCATAATCTCTGACAGGGAAACTGTCAGTAGAACTGTCACCTTCCTACCTTAAAATATACTGTTGTCTAGTTCCTCAGTATGAATCATACCTCAGAACTGTTAATACAAAAATGCACAGCTGTTTTTAATAACATGAAATATTTTACTTAAGATTATATAGAGTTGATCTACATAGAAGGAAACGGAGACACACAAAATGAACTACATGGTATTCTATAAAAAGCAAATAGACAATCACACAAAATACACAATACAATATTCTATACAAAGTTGTTTGGTCAACTGGTGTACAACTCCGTATACTGTTCACAAAGAGTACCTTGGAAAAGGCTTAAAGTCTCATACCAGTGCATTCCATGATTTCATCTCTGTCCAGTCCTGACTTATTACTGACTACCCTTTTCCGCCATAAAATTCTCTCCCAGTCTGTCATACCTCCCTTCCATCATGGTACCATGACCTTGCTATACTAGTGAATATCAGTGAAAATTATGTCTTCAAATGTTGTGTGTGTTCCCTGTCCTCCAAGGTTCCATTCCCATAATTACTTAGCGTATACATGACAAATATCCCACCTACCATCATTAGCTGATATAGCTAGAACATCTGTACCCCACTATGATTAATTATGACATCATTGCTGATATCATCAATGTTGTTGTGCTGATGCTTGGACCTTTGCAGTTTAATTCGTCCTTGACCTCATCCCTCTCACTATGACCTGGATATCTCCTCCTGTTTTGCATTACTGCTTCCTTATCTAACTAAGTAGTTACATTGTGCCTCATCTATATAGCATTCTTAATTCCTCAAAAAGCCATATCCTGATTACTCTATTATAAATTCCAATGATGTACACACTCCAAGAATACCCTCAAATCAAGTCACTATACTTTTATTAACCACATGCTCAAAGTAATGGCACCCTAGAACTGGCCTAACATTGTGCTTGTCTACATAGTTCTGGTACACTGGGCTGATGAATATCATCTGGTGGCACCCTCACCTGAAAATCTATGAGCCATTAGACTTTGCAGTGGACTATCTATATCCACAGTCCTTCTCACTGTTTAGATAGTCATGCCTTGGTGAGACATTCATGGAACTATACCGCCAGCACTACCACCAATGTGTCTAGCTTTTCCTAGTCTGCAGCTATTAAAGTTTTATTGCAAATAATGGAGGCATTCCTAACTCTTATACTCCAACTCTTTCCTTTCTTGGCCATTGTCTTGGTCTCCTCTCTTGATTCAATGAGGTACCCATATATTGAACTGACCTATCATCACTTACCACTCCAGCTTGCCATCCATTCATCATCCAAAAGTCAGCACTGAAAAGTGTCCTCTAGCTATGATTTTAGTCTATGTGCTGGTGTAGTTTTCCTTTCTGCATAACTTGACATTTGAGGGCCACTCATTCGTAATTCACCTCTCTACCTACATTCTTTATTTGTCATACATAATGCACACCCTTACACACTTCTGTTATAGTACTTTGTGTCTGCAGCTGCTTTAGTACACACATTTGCATAAAGCATTGCTGTTTAAATCTCCAACACATCACTGTTCTCTAACCCATCGTACTGCCACAAAAGTCAGATATCGCTGTCCTCTGCAATCTTCAAATGATGTTATGCATTCTTGACAATTGCTTCAGTACATGACCCCCTATTCAGGTAATGCAACCAGCCTATCACAGTCCATTGAACATCTGTGACCTTCAGACTATGCAGAAAATAGCCTAAAGTACTGCAAATGTAGAATCAAGAAACAAGAAACAAAGTGGAAAGTACGCTGTGCAATACCTTCCAGATAACAGCAGAATGATTTTGTTGCAAGTGACTTACTGTACAACTGTACAACATGGCATTATGCAAACAGATGAAGCAGGAGGGAAACATCTTAGTAGTTTGGCAGTACCTTCCATAGGCAGCATGATGCAAGGTGAGAGAGTCAGGATAGAATCATGGAGCTGCAGCAGCACCAGATATGGATACAATCCATTGTAACACTTCATATAGGAGACATATGGTTTGGAAATACTGGCTCTGACACAAATAACCCAGAGCGAAATAATGCAGGCATTAATGCACCCAGTCTATGTAGGGCAGTACACGGACTGACCGTGATGTGCATCAGACATATGCCTGCATGGGTTAGGGGTGTTTAGGGAACTGTCTTCATAATTTCCACATGTGGGATAGACCTCAGTGACAGGTGACTTTAACCCAAAGAGATGAGATAGAGTCATGAGAGGTAAGTGCAGCAGACAAGTATTCTAGGAGGCTAATATATTCAAAGATTATACCCTACAGTAAAGGAGCCAAGCTGACACAATGTGACCATTGGTGGTACCCACTGTGTTCCTTAATATGATCAGGGCTTGATATATTCTGTGACTGGGCAGGTATAAAATTAAGGGACAGTGAGCATCCACACTTACTGTGCATATTATCATAAGTAACAGAAAAGGGGCACAACTAAGGGAACAAGCACATGCAGCCTGATGAGTCATACCAGATGTTGAGCTAAAGGAATGTTGTTTTCCATGACCTGGGCAGCATCTACAACTACAGATGTCAGGATGTAGTTCGGTATCAACAGTGAAGCCATCTCTCTCTAGTGTTCTGTGTGGTCTGACATTGGATTGTCTCTGCCCAACCACCCCACCCTGGGGCAATTCCAACTGCTATTGAAGGGATGGCATTGGCATCCTGAACAGAGGCAATTGCAGTGTGTCTTATGGAGGCACAAACTGAGACAAGAGTTAACATCAACAACTGCAACAGCAGCATTGCACATTCATTGTCACTATACTCTATAATATTGTGCAATTGGTGCATTGGGGCACATTGTCCAAAATACCATGGAATACAGTCATGGGGCACATTGTCCTGCATACCACGGAAAACAGTCACTATCTCACAATGCTTTGAGTAGCAGTCATTTGTGCCTAGGTCATTGGGATGCATATGTGCTCATTAAAGGCAAATGTTGCAGCCATATCATAAGTGGTCCATAAGTCATATCAGTATCTAACCCCCCGTGTCTACTCCTATAGTGTTTATAATCTCGGGAGAGGTGCATGTGCTGTGTACACTGGGGATAAAGCTGGATCCCAGGAGAGACTCTCAGGTGCAAGATATATGTCACACTCTGAAGAAGTTCTGTGCTCAGCCTGTACCTCTACATGGGGGTTTTGCAAATGATGTGGGTGGCCCTGACACTCTCCCTCTTATGGTTTAGACAGTGTTGCTGCTTCATTGGATTATGCAACTTGCATGTTGCAGTCATTAACTGCCATGGGTCCCCTACTGATATGAACCATATAGTGACCTATTGTAGTGGACCATCCTGTAGAAGGATGTGTAGAGGCTGGAAAACACACACACATGCCATCATGATCTGCCCACAGTGTTATGTCCCTATGGCCCTCTGTGATATGTATACTACTCCACATTGAAATAAAGTTATAGCATATGTTGACTGACATATCTTGTCATGCAGGTTATTGTATAACTGACAAGAGGCCCTCATCTGTTCTTTCCTTCCAACATGCAGTGAGGTGTGCTATACCATACTGTAATGCTCAAAGGTAAGCTGCCTTTGCAAGTTATTTTAAGCCTAGCCAGTTATCCCTTTCACAGGTGAGAACCAAACACTGCACCTTGTGTTTGTGAGGTAAGCACCTTAACCATTAAGCCAAACCCTAACCAAAATTTGGGAATGTGTTAGGTTCATAGGCAAGTACTAGGCTAGTTGCTCTTGTGGACCATTTTAAGCCAAGCTAAGTTTCCACTCAAAGGTGAGAATCAAACCTTGTATTGTGTTCATGATGTAAACATGTTAATCATTATTCCAAATCACACAAATCTGGTGATTCCTTAACAGACAACCGGGTGGCCAGTCAGCAAGCCCAGCTCCCACATCCAAACCACCCCGCGGAAGGAGAGGCCCTTTATGGCTGGCAAGTAATATCAACAACTCTTCAGCTTCTATGAGACACTTCAGTGTTGTTTGTCATCATCTCTGGTTTATATCCATCTACAACCCATTTTTCCTCATGGGGCTAGGGTGTCACTTCAACAGTGACAAACATCAACAGCCAAGGTTTACATCAGCAGGTTGCTAGCCCTAACATGGTAGTTCTTCTACACCACACACCTATGACCAATGTACAATGTCCAGTCCACCTACTGCATGTATTTGGAATGTGGGAGGATATCAGAGCATCTGGGGGTTACCAAGGTGAACACAAGGAGGATATGCAGAGTTCATACAGAGGCACACCTGCTGAGAATTAAACTGGGGAGCCTCTTTTTGTAAGGCAACAAAGTTATGTGCTGTGCAACTGTGCTGCCCTCTGGTGAATATGTCTGCTGCATTTTCCTATGCTTTTTCTTTGTACACAGTATAGCTGTCAATATTTTCTTTCAAGAATCAAGCACAATTCCAAAAATAATGTGGACAAATGTCAAAATCAGGGATTTTTTTAAATATTACACTAATTTACTTAAAGCATTAATAGAATAACAGATTTTGCATCAGCATGCATTTTCAAATAACATGAGGTATGCAAGTCAATTACCTATGATTGCTGAGTGACTGGAATCCTTAGTGAAAAAAAATAGGAGAAACAAGGCAAAAACCTGAGACAAAATTATGAATGTTCTGCAATACTGAGTGAGAGAATTGAGAATCAAATCAGAAACAATTTTTAGGTTGTTGACAAGACATATTTTGGCAGCCAACAACCCTCATGTCCTGCTGCACCAATCCCTGTCAAATTTGTTAATGATCATGCTTGTCTATGGCACCTTTGCCCAGGAGGTTGTATGCCATGTGTGTGTGTTCAAGACCTGCATTAGCACTCCACTCTCCTGGATAGTGAAATGTGTAGCCATTTCTCCTTCAAGCAGCCATACCAGTACATGCACAACTGTGGCAAACATGACAGGCAGTGACTGTGTAAGGTATGCTGAGGGAAAACCCATACCTATCGCTACAACCCTTATTATTTCTCCTGGATATCAGCTGCTATTCACTGCTTCCCCCCTTTTGTACACTATAGCCTTGGCCACAGTCCCCTCCTCACATATTTATCAGTTGTATTTATTATTATGCACAGTATCATCCACATTTACATACTGTAGCCATGCCTCATTTTGCCTCACTGCCCCCCCCCCCACACACACACACACATGTGCACATCCACACAGAAGAGGCAAATGATGTAGTCCATGAATGTATGCATTTTGGTCTCCCAGTTACATATACATTATGATATCGGCCTTATTGTCAGTAGCATGTACCCCAGAGTTTGTTGTTTTTGCCTAAGTACTTTCTTAACCCTGTGGAACTCTATGTCTTTACAGTATCATTATTAAAATAGCCATATTACAAAGTTTTATGGTTATGAGCAGTGTAGCAATGGTTTTAGGTTCATAGATGTGTACTAGTCTAAGACCCATAAAGGCCTTTTTAAGCATAGCCATGCATCCCAAATCTTTGACAAGTTCTGGTACCCTAGATACGTGTAAGCAGGAGCTTTAGAGATGAAACATTTACAGGCTGCATGTGTCCATTAGACACATAGGTGCCAAACCAGGGATGAATTTCTTGTTCTCCATCCAGTTGTCCAAGTTGCACTTCAGTTGGGTTAGAATGGAACTCTGCTTCACATTAATGGGGAGCTTGTTCCAGAGTAGAGTTAGTCTCTGGGCTACATACCTGTCTCTCCAGCTGGTTATATTTATATCACATGCAAGGTTTAAGTCATCAGAACAGTTAATTCTGGTGATGTTTGTTTTGGAAATATGCAGGGCGTTCATCAGGCTGGGGTCTGACAATGGCTTGTATGCCAGGCATAGATCTCCCCTCAAAATCCTGTGGGACACAGAATGCAGGGATAGGGCCTTGAGTGGGTCTGCATAGGATATTTTACTTATAACCTGTATTCTTTTAATGAGGAACCTCTGTGGATGTTCCAATTGTTGGATATGCCAGGTTAGGTAGATACCAAAGGGGGCATTGTGCTCAATGATAGGTCTGATGAATGCTAAATACAGTGAAACAATGACTCCTTGGACTTAGATGCCCTACTTTTGTTTATAAGTTGCACAGCATTTCCTCACTACTGCAGGCATGTGATTGTGAAAGGCTAGATTGCTGTCTATGTGTGTCCCTAATTCCCTAACTACTAGGTCAACTTTTAGGGCTGTGTTGTCAGTATGATAGTTACCAGAGGTGGATGACTTCCCAAAGGATGCTATTATGTATTTTTTGTATTTAGTTTTAGTCCATAGCTCTGACATCAGTTATTTGTCTGTGACAGCCTTTCCTGGAGAACATTTGCATTAGTGTGGGGGGAGGGTAGGGGTGCTGTGACTGCTCTTAATTTGCAATCATCTGCAAATTTAGTCAGCCAGAGGCCATTGACATTGGCCTTGACTTCAGAGGATTAAATGCCAAAAAGGAATGGTCACAGGACCATTCCTTGAGGGACTCCACTCGTCTTTGTAGAGGTGGACTCTATAATTCTTACTTCCTGGGTCTTGTCTGTGAGCCAGCTGGCCATCCACTGGGTGACATAAGGGTTTGTACCTAACCTGTTGAAAATGGCAACCATAACCTGGGTGGGGTATTGAGTCAAATAACGAAATATACACCAGGATCTTTATTAAATAAAGCTTTCGGGTCTACACCCTTCATCAGTATAACTTAACATATAAAAAAATCACCATTTAAATAGGAGAACATAAAGTCACATGCTTCAACCCAACCCACCTAACAATAAAAATTTAAAGCTACAATGAATCAATAAATATATGCAAAGTAGCACATAAAAAAATCACATTTATAAAGCATATATATTTTTATAAATAAACAATTTTATACTGTTTCATATGAAATCACATGCACCATACTTAAAAATTAGTGTAAAGCCCATTCTGGCTAAAAGACAGAGAGAAGTTTTATAAGTTTAAGTTTTAATTATTAATTATTAATTTTTAAGTATTTATTTAATAAGGGCAGCCACGGTGGTGCAGTGGTTAGCATTGCCGCCTCACAGCAAGAGGTTCTCCGGTTCGATCCTCGGCTGGGGTGCCTTCTGTGCGGAGTCTGCATGTCCTCCCTGTGGTTGCGTGGGTTTCCTCCGGGTGCTCCGGTTTCCATCCACATCCCAAAGACATGCTGCAGGTGGATTGGACACTCTAAATTGGCCTTAGGTGTGCGTGTGAGTGTGTCTTCTGTGGAAGGTTGGGCGCCGGTCTGGCAACTTGACACCGTAAAACTCCACTGCCATTCAATGTGCGGACAGGTGATCCGCTGTGGCGACCCCTAACCGGGATAAAGAAGAAGAATAAGTATTTATTTAATAAAGATCCTGGTGTATATTTTGTTGTGTTATTCAAGCAGTTGCAGTAACACCTATTGCTGAATTTGGTATTGAGTCAAATGCCTTGGCCAGGTCAAAGTAGTTAGTGTGGACTGTTTTGACCTCATCTATTGCTGTAATGACCTTGTCAAAGAAGCCCACAAGGTTGAGTAGGCATGACTTGCCTTTAAAAAAACAAATTGGATTGGGTCCAGTGTTTGGAGGTTTCCCATGTAATCATTGATCAATTCCATAATTCTGTCCATGGCTTTGCATATGAAATTAGTGAAATTTATGGGTCTGTAGCTTCCAGGGTTTGTAGATGGCCCACCTTTGTGCAGAGAGATAACTGCTGCAATTCTCCATTCACGAGATATAAAGCCTGTTAGGAGGCTACAGTTAAATAGCAATTTTAGAGGACCTGATAGATCATGTTTCATGCAGTTTAGAAGGCATCATGGGATATTGTCTGGGCTCATTGATGCAGTGTTCTTGGCCTTAGAGAGAGCATTGAGGACCTGTTTCCTAGTGATAGTGGGGGAGTTATATTTGAGGCTATTTCCTGAGGGGAAGTTGAGGGGGACAGAAAGGTTATGTTGGAGATGTGTTTGTCGACCAGGAGGTCTACTATATATTCTGTCTCAGTATAGGTGGCTCCATTAACAATGAGCTCTGCAGACAATTGTGTATTGCCTTTAAAAGTTGTGGACATTGCTAAAGAATGCCTGATGGTTATCCTTGCACTGGGAGGCCAAATTTACCTGAAATTTGGCTTTGGTAAACTGTATTTGTCCTCTGAGTTGTTTGTTTGGTTTGATGAGAGTACTTTTATCCTGCTACGTGCTACGCCTAATTTTTGCCATGATTTTCTTCAGTCTGTTTAACAGCCTATTGATGATGTGATTCCACCAGGGTGTCTTGTTTTTTGAGTCAGTTCTTCTTCCTGGTGGGTACAGCTGCCTCTATGTAGCTGTTAACATGCTTATATAGGGTGCCTGTGAGCACTTCCACATAGGCAGCAGTGTTCTCTGTATTTATGGGGGCTTGAAATTTGGCTAGGTTATCACTTAATAGTAGTAAGTTAGACTTAGAGTAGTTCCTGAACATTCCAGGGTTAGCTGGGATTCCAGGTTTTATTTTTACTTCGAAGAAAACCATTTTATGGTCTGATCCTACCAGAGATGAGATTACACTTGGGTTGTGCAGCACTTGTCCATATCAGTGAAGGCCAGATGCAGTATGTTTGCACACCTGGTCAGAGCATTTACAGTCTGGTCTAAGGAGTTTGTGTTTACAAAATCCCGGAATCTATCTCTGTGCCTGCATGTTTGGTGTTGTATATGATTCCCAGTTAATAGTTGGGTAATTAAAGTCACCCATGTGTATAGTATTGGGTTAGTTGGTGAATGTTTCTGTTAAGTTTAAATACATGTTATGGATTTCTTGGGTCATAGAAGGAGACTTATAGCTTCCAAAGAAGTGGTATGAGATTTTGCCTCTGGTGGTTTGAGTGAGGAGAGGCTCAGGTGCACTGTCCTGTTTGACCAGTCTTGAGATATCTGTATTTTTATGTAAATTAAGACAACTCCACTTTTAATCCCTGTCTGTGTAGTAGATTATCTAAATACATGGAATACATCATAGCCCTGCACTGCTGGCGTGCTCTCCATGGCTTTAAACCATGTCTCAGTGACTGCACAGACATCAGCATTCTCTGGGGTAAGGAAAGCTTGTAGGTAGTGGAGATTTTTTAGTCTCCTAACATTGAGCAGTAACACCTTTAGATTTTCTTTATTTTGATTTGCTATATCAGGAGTGCTTTCAGTTTTAAATTGCCTAAAAAAAGTCCTCTGGGAGAGGGCAATGTTTAAGCTAACGTACGAAAGCCTAGAGGGGAGATGTGCAGACCAACCCTTGCAAAGCAGCGTGATCTATTGACCATCAACTTTCATGCTAACAAATAGTGCACCACCTTAGAATGACACCAGAAGCTATGGCAGTTATTAAAGTCAGTCATCTTTTGTTCATATTGTGACAGCATTCTTAGAAAAGATAAAATGCTGCTAGTGCTAGGATCATACCAACCTTGGACACATATTCCTAGATCTCCATGAAGTCTCTCTTCATATAGTCTAGGGAAGTAAGTCTCAGGTCATTACACCCACATAGACTATGACTAAGTCACACTGGAGACTGTGGTCCAATGAGCTGAGTGCATGTGTAATGTGGTGGATCCTGGCACTTGATAAGCAACTGACTGTGACTTTCTCCTTACTCAGCCTGGAGAGTGGGACACATCAGTGTGTCTCATAATGGGGTCTCCAAAGATCAGAATGTTTGATTTGATTGTGTGGTGGCTTGCCTTATGGGCTTAGAAGTAGAGGCTCCATGAGATACGGCTATATGTTTTGATGTGCATGTTAGTTTGAAAGAGTCAGTTTGGGGCTGCTGAGGATATTTGTTATGTGTACTTTGTCTAGGAGGTCTTTGGGGTTTAGAAATGTTACATCTGAGTGCCACAGTATGCCTAACAGAAGGGTTCTTCCAGCCATACAGAAGCCTAAATCTCCTTCTCCTGTTAAAGCTGTACTTCCCTTTATCTATGCATCCCTTTACTGCCAAAAGTATTCAATGCCCAATACATTTCTAGTTAGTTCTGTGGCTCTTCATACAGTTACTTCCTCAAAGTTAATACTATGTGTCTGACCAATGCTTGTCCATGAATCCCTTCCAATAAATTTAATTCTAAGAAGACATCTGAAAATGGCAAATTTATGCACCATAACTGTATGTATTCTCCTAGCATATTTCAGCTAAAGAAAATTAATAATAATTCATCTTATTGTATTTTGCTTTAGTTTATCATGGTTGTACTACTTGGTTTAGTTAAAAAAGCTTTTAGGCTCTGAGAATTTTTAGCAGCCTTCAGGCTGCAATGCATTGCAATATACAACAATCCTCTTGGAAGAGTTGTTGCACCAGGATATTTTAAATGAATCAGTCTACAATTCCCCACTCCTTAAACCTTAAGTAATATGGTATCCAAGTTGGCAGTAGATGGCCAAATACTTCACATATTTATCTTGAACACCTCACTACAAAGTTAAAGGATTCTATCTGAACAAACAAGATTAATTATACTCAATGTCAGGTAAGATTCAGGTCCTTGTACCACAACCATGCTCCATGTTATGTACATCCTTTGTAACCTCCCTTCAATGCATCACCCCAAACATATTCAAATTAAAAACATGGTTGACTCTCATATATTGGACATGTCTCTAAGAAGGATCTCAGCCCAACTAACATACATCTTAAAATGCTATTGGGGTAGGGTTTACCCCATTTATGTAGTTACGGACATACAAGATTTTCCCATACCAGCATAGGCAACAGAAATGGAACAATGGAAAACTGGATTTCTCATGTCTAAATATAAAGGCAAGCATGGACTATAAAGTCTTCTTATGAATGTGATTGTAAACTGGCAAAGTCAGAAATCTACACCTTTTCTAACTTCTGGCTGACCTTCACCTTTCAAGTAACACTTGCCTTTCATGATCTTGAAAGTACAGAGGTCCTGCACCTTGAAATTGTTGCAGTTTGTAAAAAGGACTATAAAAACAGTTCTCTAAAAATCTAAAGAAATACTTGCATTAAATTTTCCTACAGTAAAGTATGTACAACTTTAAATCATTTTTCTTTATTTTAAAATTAGTGGACTGCATCTTAGCAGCCCGTTTAAAGCCAGGGCTGGTTAATATAAACTGCAACTGAAATACATTATAGTGATAAAATGTCACAAGCAGTACAGTTAAATAGGCTTTTACACACACACACACACACACACACACACACACACACACACACACACACACACACATATATATATATATATATATATATATATATATATATATATACTTACATGATTTAAATATAAGAGCCTAGTAGTTGCAGATAGATTACTAAAGATAGATAAGATATGCAAAAAATAATTAAAAATAGATACATTGGTAGTAGGAATATTTGTGGTAAACAATGACTATTACAGTAATATTTAAATGTAAGTTGATTTAATTAGTCTGTTAATGCTGCATGTTATTGATCAGTTATGGTATTGTATCTTTATGTGAGAGTATATGGAACTGCAGGTAATTTGGAGTGGTCAGACATGACGAATCGTCGACTAATTAATTATTTTTTTTTTAAATAGCAGCAAACCAGGAACTCAGATGCAGCTGGTTAAATAAAAGTACCATATCCACAACGCAAAGAATAGCCAGCTTATATGGTAGACTGTGGGATGAACTTTAATAAAACAATGCACATAAAATAAAACAAATAGAATGAATAAAACCACAAAAAATAGATAAGAGCTTTCACGCCTACTCTCAGCCCTTCTTCAGATCTAAATCAAATTAACACTAACACTACTTATATACTAATATACTTTTAAAAAATCACCCCCATCAGCCCACATGATTTCAACAGAGGTTTTAAAGGAACATGTTCATTCAATCCCTTAGCACTGTTAGCCTGTAACTCTAAAACACACCTAGTTTCAGCATACTCAGTGTTATTTCTAATGTCACCACCACTGTTCTTTCTCATAACCTCTAAAACAGAAAACTTAAACTTATATAAATCCTCAGCTTCTAAAACATGTTTGCACAGTGCATTCCTTTTATCAAATCTACTGACATCATATACACATTCATGTATACAGTCTTTTAACGACCTCTTGGTTCTTCCAGCATAAACACTTTTACAAACAGTGCAAACAGCAAGATAAACAATGTCATGACTTCTACAATTTGTATAAAACTTAAAAGCGTAGACATGTTTGGTATCTGGGTGTACAAATGTGTGTAATATTCTAATGTGTCTGCATATATTACATGAGTCACAGGGGTGTGTCTCTTCATTTTTTATTGTATGAGTCTGCTTAGTTAAAGATCTATAACAGAGTAATCTTTTTCATGATTTGTTTCCTCTATACCATTAACTAGGAGTATTACCGAGTATCTGTTATATCTATTATCACTGGTACGAATGTGCCAATGTCTTCTAATGATGTCACTGACTAATCAAACATCATTAGAATATGCAAAAAGTCATCCTAAAGGCATTATCAATATTTCTAGAGTCAACTCCATTCACAGGGTCTTTATTTGCAAAATAAGGTATCGTCGAATGACCCATCTGCTGAAGAACTTTATCTTTTGCCAATGTTATTTCTTGTTCCAAATAGCCTCTTACAGCAAATTCATTAGCCAGATATTTAAAAGAGCAAAACATACCATCCTCATGGGCATTTAGCCTTGCATATCTATAGAACTGACCACTTAAAACATTATGTGAAGTATGCCAAGGATGTAAACTTTGCTTGTGCAAAATACTACTTTTGTGCAAGGTTTTTTAAAGATGTGGATATTCAGACCATTCACGGTTTTGGTTACATTTACATCTAGAAACTCAACAGTACTATCTAAGAAGTGCATTGTAAAACATACAAAATCAGTGGTCTGTTCCAAATATGCCAAATAATCATGCAATATAGAAACAGAACCCATACAAATAAAAAATACATTATCGACAAATGCTCATAATAAGAAAAAAATGTATTAAAAAGTTCCCCATATTAAAAATATATATAATTTCCTAGTATAGAAGTGCAATGTTTGCACAGATATTGGCACACACAGTGCCTCTAGCTATGCCTACTTCTTTGAACAAAAAAGCTATCTTTAAATGCAAAAACATTGTTGTGCCAAATAATTCTGAGTAGAGAACTTATTAAATGTCTCTGATCAACTTCAAAATCGAAACATATACACAGAAAAAGTTCAACATATTCAATGCCCACATTGTTCAGTGTCACCATGAACAAGGACACCATGTCCATAGTAACAAAAATATAGTCATCATCTCTATGTCCCGAAGACCATTCATATAATGAGGACAAAAACTGTTTAGTATCCTTAAGCACAGAGCTGACTGTGTCAAGCATTGGTTGCAACTGTTTCTCTACATAAATTGAAAGGGGTTCTGTAACCCATCCACGCTCGGAAACAATCGGTCTCATGGGTGGGTTCACATTATCCTTAGGTATCATAGGAAGTCCATAGATAGTAGGAACAACAGGAAGCTCCACACTTAAGTATTCAAACAAATCTTTACTGATAATACCCTTCATCAATATATCATGTACAGAACAGTGTACATCAGAAAACAATTAGTATCCATAACATCAACTGTACCTCTGGTCTAATAGATATTTGGTCCATTGTGATTAAATCAATGAGAGATTTTAACTGTGCATCTGTAAGATTGTAGAAATCCCTTCAATATTTTTTCATTAGTAAATTTCTAATATCTTGTTCACATGATTTAAGGAATGCCTCAACCAGAGATATGTCAACTGGTACAATTTGGCTAGGATTTTAAAAACAGTACCCAAAGAATTTTTGGTGGTACAGTATAACATCTTAACCTTAACATTCCATGCAAATATTCTAGATTTGCCAATACATCACATAACATAGACCTGCTGGAAGGGAAAATAAGAGACCTTTATTAAGTACCTGCAGCTGTTCATTGGTCAATTTGACAGATGAAATGTTCACAACTAGGTATGTGGGATCTTGCTATGAGCTGCAGGACAAAGTTCCAGGTGGTGGGCTAGCATTGTCCTCTTCCAAACCTTGCTGGCCCTGCTCTGTGAGTGGCCCCCTTTGTTCTTTCACCACTACAAGTTCGGGTAAACAAAGATGTAAAAAAGCATCAGAGGCGCACACATTTACATCTTTATTCTCAACTCCACTCAAACCAGTAGATGACCCAGCTTCATCAATATTCATTTGCTTCAATATAGCAGTAGAGACAGGCTGATTGGACATAATATTCTGTTCATTATGTGTAAACTAAGGGTCCAAATTCAACATATTACTGTGAGATACAGATGGTTTATTCAAATGTTGCCCCGTGGCTCATCTCTGCTCATTAGATGCCGTCACATTAGAAGAATCAGTCTTTGGCCAGGAGAAAATATGACCATTGTGAAAATTCATAGAATTCCTGGTAAGTTTCTTGTGTTAACCTCTTGAACGCACTTTTCAAAAGTAGCAACAGCTGATAATAGATTATCAATTTTACATTTATATACCATGAAGTCAAAGAAGCATTTTGTATGAATAAAGTCACAATTAACATCTTCCAAGACATCCATCTCAATTGACTTAAAAAGTTAATTATCTGTCTGATATAATTAAAGCCAATTTCCAAGTTCAAGGCTTGCCATTTCCTAGGCAAATCTGAGTACAGATTGCCATATGTTGGCATTCTTAGCACATCCATACCCCTTGGTATAACTTTATAGAAAAGGCAGGCCTCCATATATAATCTTTGCCACTGTAGACACTTAAACAGGTTATTTTCAAGCCGCCTGAAAATAACCACAAAATCATTGCAGCCATCATCATTTTTATCAGGTTCCATATTAGTACTCACATTATCAACAGTTAAAAGTGGGTCGCCATCAACTATTAAAACATAATCTACTTGACTCATCAAACTCATTGCAGTTGCACTGTAAAAAGGACCATCAAACATAGTTCTCTGAAAATCTAAAGAAATACTTACATTCATTTTCTTACAGTAAAGTATGTACAAATTTAAATAATTTTTTCTTTATTTTAAAAGTAGTGAACTGCATCTTAGCAGCCTATTTAAAACCAGGACTGGTCACTGGTCAAAGATATGAAATGCAACTGAAATATATTATACTGATAAAACACAACAAGCAGTACAGTTAAATAGGCTTTAACATATATATATATATATATATATATATATATATATATATATATATATATATACATACTTGATCTAAATACAAGAGCCTAGTATATTGGTACTGGGAACATTTTTGGTAAGCAATATGATTATTACAGTAATAATTACCTGTAAGTTGATTTAATTAATCTACTAATGCTGTTTGTCATTGGTCAGTTATGGTACTGTATCTTTATGTGAGAGTATATGGAACTGCAGGTAATTGGGAGTGGTCAGGCATAAAGAATGTTTGAGTAATTAATTTATTTTTTTACTCCTTTTGAATTAAGGTAAGTTACATATCATATAATTGAGGGTTGAAATGTGTTCTCTGTTTTGGGGTCATGACTGAAAGAACCTTGGATATCACTTTTTAAGCAGAGCCATAGACACATCTAGTGTCCTTGGCAGTCCTCCAGAACTGAGCCCCCCCAAAAAAGTTTTCTCAAACTTTAAAAGAAAATGTGTGTACTTAAAGATGCACATGGCTAGGTCTCATGTGTTCTTTGTGCTCAACTGCCTAGGATCATTACTATGTATCTATCTTAGTATGTGTGTGTGTGTGTGTGTGTGTGTGTGTGTGTGTGTGTGTGTGTGTGTGTGTGTGTGTGTGTGTGTGTGTGTGTGTTATAGCTGTCTTGTGTAGTAGCGGTGTTACAGAAGTTTTTTTTTTTTAAGGTAAGGTGCATGGTTAGGGTTAGATGCAGATGCAGGGTTAGGGTTTGGGTCAGCAGGCATTAATATAGCGATATGCTCACATACAA